>NW_022610055.1:0-62464 GCF_000309985.2 Brassica rapa
TCGGAGGTTGCTTCACAAACGATCAGATAGCCGGAAACCTAACAACCACACAAACGGCCTTGCGTTGGCCGGAAACTCTCTCTCTCTCTTTCGTTCTCTCTCTCTACGATTTCTCTGAGTATTTTTACTATGGATTGGATGAATGAAATCGACAGAGAAGACCCCATATTTATAGAAAACGAGGGGGTAAGTGTTGCCCTACGAGGCCAGTGGATGGGCACAATCGGCCAAGGGTTACACCCTCTCGGCCGCATGCGTCCCTTCGCCAATACCGCATGGGTTTGGGTCGAACAGAGGCCCAAGGCCTTACCCAATCCCTCTGGACTTTGCCCACGGCCTTGTCCCAAGCCCCAATGGTCCATGGACTCATGGCCGGACCCCCATGGCCCACCACCGGCCCAGACCCGGACCGAAACCCGAACAGTCCGTCCAGCTGAGATGAGCTGACTCCCAGCTGCCTCAGCTGAGTGAGCGAGTAGTTCAGCTAGTGGAGCTGACTTATTAGTGGCCGAGCTGGAGTGAGCTTAACCTAACTCCGTTGAGCTGGTCGAGCTACTTGTTCCATCCGTCTAGCTACCGTCTTACTCGTCCTAGCTGACTCTTGACTTGTATAAGGTTAAGTCTAAGTTTCCTTACGTCCTTAACCTTCTTATCTGGCCATGGAACGCTTGTCTTGATGTCCTAAGCCTGACTAGTACGTTTCCTCGAACCATGGCCGTCCCAATGATCCTATTCAGAATCCGGGATGTTACAAGTCTCCCCCACTAGCAATGAATTCGTCCTCGAATCCGAGTCATGTGTTTCACCCAACACAAACTGGTCAAACCATTTTGGAAACTTGGCCTCCGTCTCCCAAGTGGTCTCTTCTCGACCATTACAATCCAAAATGACCTTGACGATCTGGATTGTTTACTTTCTCATTGCTTTTTCCATCCTATCTACGATCCGAACCGGCCTTGTTTCCAAAGTTAGGTTCGTACCTAGATCAGATGGTATTTCTGGTATTAAGATGTCCTGATCCGTCAAGCACTTCCGGAGTTGGGAGACATGGAATACGTCATGGAAGGTTTCCATCTCGGATGGTAAGTCCAACTTATATGCCACACAACCCACTCGTTCTATGACTCTGAACGGACCTTGGTATCTTGGATCTAATTTCCTTCTACAAGAAATCCGCACTCTACCTTTAATGGTAATCATTTTGAGATAGACCATATCACCCACTGCAAACTCCAGTTCTTTCCTTCATTTGTCAGCGTAATGTTATTGTCTGTCCTGTGCGGCCCTCATCTTGTCCCGCACGGACTTGATCTTCTCCGTGGTTTCCTCCACGATTTTGGGGCCTATCATGCTGCGCTCCCCCACTTGGGTGCAGCATAACGGTGTCCTGCATGGTCGTCCATACAGAGCTTCGTATGGCGACATGCCTATACTGGAGTGGAAGCTGTTATTGTAGGCGAACTCCACTAACGGCAAATGCCGTTCCCAGGAATCACCCCAATCGAGAACACATGCTCGAAGAATATCCTCCTGCGTCCGTATAGTTATTTTCGACTGCCCATCCGTTTGGGGATGATAAGCCGTACTCATGTTCACTCTTGTTCCTAAAGCTTTCTGAAAAGCTTGCCAGAAGTGAGAAGTGAACCTCGAATCTCTATCCGAAACTATACTTGAGGGTACTCCATGTAGCCTCACAATCTCGTCTATGTACTTACTCACATTCCGGTCGACTCCATCAGTCTTTTTGATGGCCAGGAAGTGGGCAGACTTGGTCAGTCGATCAACTATTACCCAGACAGCATCATTCCTATTCCTAGTCGTGGGAAATCCTGTCACAAAATCCATCGTGATGTGATCCCACTTCCATTCCGGAATAGGTAGGCTCTAAAGCAGTCCACTCGGAACTTGTTGTTCGGCCTTGACGAGTTGACACGTAGGACACTTGCCACCCATTCGACCACATCAACCTTCATGCGTATCCAATGATAGTATTGTCTGAGATTATGATACATCTTTGTCACTCCAGGATGGATCGAGAATCTAGACTTGTGAGCTTCCCTAAGGATCTCGTCCTTTAAACTCCTATCATTAGGTATGCTGATCCGACCATGAACTAAGATCATACCGTCCTTGGCGATTTGATACTCAGTCAGGTCGTTCCGAGCAACCGTCTTCAGGTTCTCGTCCTGATCTTGGGCCGCTCGGATCTGGGTAAGCAGGTTGGCTCTATTCGCCCCCTCTAAACCCCGTGGTCTGTCCGTTCTGTTCAAAGCATTTAAACGAACGAAGCGTTCCACCTCATCCGGCTCGTCCGTTCCGCTTCCGACCACGACGTCTTCTCGCTTTCGGCTCAAGGCGTCGGCCACAAGGTTAGCCTTGCCTGGATAGTAAGTGATGTCTAGGTTGTAGTCGGCCACGAACTCCATCCACCTCCTCTGCCTTAAGTTTAACTCAGGCTGGGTGAATATATACTTCAGACTTTTATGGTCCGTAAGTATCTGGACTTTGGCCCCATATAAATATGATCGCCAAAACTTTAAGGCGAATACTACCGCAGCCATTTCAAGATCATGGGTGGGGTAGTTTCCCTCATGTTTCTTCAGCTGCCTTGACGCGTAGGCAATGACCTTCCCATGTTGAGTCAACACGCAACCGAGTCCAGTGATGGACGCATCCGTGTAGACTTCATAAGGTTGGTGTGCCTTCGAAAGAACCAGGACGGGCGCGCTAGTCAGCATATCCTTAAGTGCGGAGAAACATCTCGTACACTCATCAGACCATGTGAACTTAACGTCCTTCCCAGTCAACCGTGTCATAGGTTGAGCCAAGCTTGCAAATCCCTGCACAAACTTTCTATAGTAACCTGCCAGCCCTAGGAAGCTTCTAACTTCTGTGGCACTGCGTGGTCGGGGCCAATCCTTGATTGCCCTGATCTTCTATGGATCCACTGTGACGCCCTGGTCAGAAACAATATGACCGAGGAACCCAATACTCTTTTGCCAAACACTGCACTTGCTGAGTTTAGCAAAAAGTTTGTGCTCTCGTAATCGTTCCAGCACGGCTCTCAAATGTTTCCGATGAGATTCCTCGTCCTTGGAGTAGATCAGGATATCATCAATGAAGATGATCACTGATTCATCCAAGAAGTCCTGGAACACGCTGTTCATCATTTTCATGAATGCAGCAGGTGCATTAGTCAGACCGAACGGCATCACTACGAACTCGTAATGGTCGTACCTGGTCCTGAATGCTGTCTTCCTAATGTCGTTTGGCTCTATAGGAATCTGATGATATCCCGAGGCCAAATCGATTTTAGAAAACCACTTAGCTCCTTTCAGCTGATCCAACAGCTCGTCTATCCTGGGTAACGGGTATTTGTTCTTCCCAGTTACCCTGTTCAACCCTCGATAGTCGATGCACAGACGCATGCTACCATCCTTCTTTTTCACAAAGAGGACTGGTGCACCCCAAGGGGAGCTACTTGTCCGTATGAACCCCTTGTCAAGCAATTCTTCCAATTGCTTCTTTAGCTCGGCCATCTCGGTCGGAGCCATTCGATACGGACTCTTGGACAGCGGATGTAATAACCCTCATGAGCAGATATAATTTTGGTCGAGAAAACTCTTTAAGATCAGTTTGAAGATTGATCGATCAGAATTTAAATAAAAATCGACCCGATAAATTAATGTCTCGACGGGACTGTCTTGTGGTCGAAAGACCTTCCTTGATAGTTTGGTCGAGTCTTATATATATTTTGGTCGAATTTTTATTAAGCTGAACGAGATTTTCCAAGAGCCAAAGGACAAGGAATATTTGGTCGAAATATTATTCAGAATTATCAACCAGCTTCCTTAATAATCTTGACCCGTCTAATGCCATAACCTCCTAAGCCAGCATGCTTGTTTACTTATCAAGTCACATGTCATGCACCTTCCTGCTTGCTTGCTTATGTAGTAATGGGCACATGCAAGTCACAAGCTGCTTGCTGTGCTTGCTCATTAATTCAGTCACATGATTGTCACCAGCTGCTTGCAGCTTTCTTCTTGGGAGGGAAAGGACAGCAGCTTGTTGTTTGGAAGTGCTGAAGTTGCTCTCCACATGTCCTTTCTCAGCCTTGCTTCGTGCTGAGTGAAACACTCACCTGAAGCAACTTCTTATGTTATAAAACACCACCTTCTCTCTTCTGGTCGTCCATAACCACAAGAAAATCAGAGAGAAACTTTCAGAAAAATCAGAAGAGAGAAGAGAGAAAATATGAAAGAAAACCATAAGAAAAATTCAGAGAAAATTCTGAAGAGAGATCTGAGAATGGACGACCCTTCCTAACCCTCTTGTGCCTTGAATCAGTGACTGGGGTGTGTGGAAAAATTAATAGATTGTCTAGAAGATTCATGAGATCACTTCACAGCTTAGTAATCAAGTATTAAACCAGTAAGATTTTAAGTCAGTTTGATCAGATCAGTTTTAAGGAAGCTTCATGTCTGATTAAGGCCTAAGCCATGTTCTGTTTCTTATCTTAAACCTACTGTGGAACCTTTATGCTGCTCAGGTCAGTGTGAGTGGAGATTGAAGGAGAGGATAAGTTGTGTTCACTGATCAGTTTAGTATAGCCGGTAAGCCTTAGCTTCTTGCTCTTAGATAAGTTCTGAAAAGAACCGGTTATTGGTTGATGAATAACCTATCTGGATCAGTTTGATTAAGGCCTATGTGGATTGTTATTAGTCCAGTTCATGGTCAGCTAGCACCTAAATCATTTAGCTGAAACGATTTGTCTCTGAACCAGACTGAACTGATAGATGGATCAGATTATTGTTCTGAAACTTCTTAGCTATTGTTATAGTATGAACCAAACTTAGTCTGAACTAAACATGTTCTGAACTTCCCTTGGTAGCTGTCCTGAATCATGAACTGCATGGTTGAATCAGTTTTATACAACCGGTCGATTGGAGTGTTTTGTCTTGCTCGGATCAGATGTAATGGAGAGTGGTTGGATCAGCCAGACATGTCCTGTTGATCTTTCCGAATCTGAAGTGTACCAGTAGTGGAATGTGATTAGCTTGAGCTCGTGTCTAGTCTACCATAGCCAATCTCAAGGACTAAAAGGTGAGTCTAGATAGACGGTTGATCAATACTGAATGTAGATGATTGATAGGCTTTGTCTCTTGATCAAATATTGAATTGGTGAGGTGTTTACTTAATGTAAACACTTATTAAATATTTATGAATGATCATAGAGGTTTATTCCAAACCTTAGTACTTGTTCTCAAGTACTAATGCATTTGTATAGTATTAAATATATAAGTATAAATCATGTGAAGTCTTATTGTATACTCACTCTCCCGAGAGTTCCCGCATTACCGTGAATTGTTCCTGCGATACGGAACAAGATCACGAAGACACGATGATGGGGTCGCACCCTGGAGACCGTGTAACTGCATGCAGCGTTAGATGTTCGATCTTGGAATATCTAATGGAGATGATGGTTATATTTATTTCCCTGCTAGGCTCGGTTAGCCTTGGTAGTTTTCCGGGTTTAGTATATATATATATTATAAGTATGAGTGAATGGCGGGTGTGTGGAGATGATGTTTAAGATAACATTCACATCGATGGAATGATAGAACTTATATATGTATTTTTATTAGTTATGGAATATATTTCCACTCCATACAAATGAAGTTGATTGCTTGAGATATTATTAATATATGTTGGGGTGCGGGACTAGGCTCACTGAGTAAACTTGTTACTCATGAGTCCTTTGTGATGCAGGTAACCAGTAGACGGGAGCCCTTACTCTAGGACGAGAAGGAACATCGACCCTGTCATTTCTGGTCATCTACGATCCGGGGTATCACAGCGGAGCTGTCCCTGGTTCCAGTTCAATCAGAAAGGGATCGGACCTATCAGGGGGGGACACCCTGTAGCGCCTGAAACACATCCTGGAACTCGGACACCAACGAATCCTCGCGTGGGTCTAACAGAAAACCAGAACTGTCAGGCTCTGTAGTTGTAACTGTAGCCAAGAATGACTGACAACCCTGTTCCAGCATCCGAATCGCTCGAACTACTGAAACCACTACTTTCTCTTGAGCCTGACACAAACCTTGGTACTCTACCGGGTGAAGTCCATTCTCCAATTGCACACGACCCTTATGGAAATCGAGAGTGGCTCGGTACTTTCCCAACCAATCCATACCTAAGATCACTTCTTGATTCTTTAGGTGGACACAGACCAGATTCACAGGGAAGACCTTTCCCTGGATCTGTACTGGGATATTCGACATGAGACCTAGTGAGTTCATGGCTTGCCCACCGGCCGCCCTCACTATCCCAAAATTATCACCAGCATCCAGACAGAACAGACCCTTTCAGACCAGTCCCGGACTCACAAAACTATGTTTAGCCCATGTGTCGAAAAGCACGTGGGTTTTTACCCCACCGACCATGAGGGTTTCTATCAGAGACCCCCATCAGAATCCCCTAGACCATTCTAGGTTCCAGACCAAGCATTACTACTTGAATGTAAAAAAAAAGATAAATTTAGAAATTACCAGAGATCGAATCAAAAGATCCGGAAGCTCTGTCGTCTCGTGACAGTTCATACACCCTCGGTGTTGTGGTTGGTTTGCCTTAGGACGCCTTGCCTGAGTCTCCATGGCCCTTCCCCTGACTTCCTTGCAGCTTGGGACACTCCGATTGGAAATGTCATTGGTGGCCACTATGGAAACAAGTCATCGTGCTGCTTCTACCAGACGGGTCGGTCGAGGACAGTTTTGAACCCCATGGTCCATGCTGCCACAACGAACACAAGCCCCCTTGGCCTTCCAGCACTCACCGGGATGGTTCTGTCCACATTTGGAACACGCAGGTCGGCCACCAGAGGTCCTACCTCCGTCCACCTGGTCCCATTTTCTCTTTTTATCATTAGTCTTGCCCAATGGGCCAGGCTGTGGCTTAGCCTTAAGCATAGCTTCTTCGGCCAAGTTAGACTCCAACAAAGCCACCCGTTCCACCTGTTCTCCGACGGTGTTGAAAGTGCGGATGAGCAGTGGGTCTTCAGTTCCGGCCTTAGGCCTCGGATGAACCTACGACCTGGACTGACTCATCCTCCAGCTCTCTTCAAGAACCGTCTGAGTCGGTTGAACTCTTCTTCGTACTCCCGTACAGTACTGCGGCCTTGGACCAAATCAAGAAACTTAGCTTCCAAACGATCCCAAGCCTCAGCAGGAAAGTATTTGTGGTTGAATTCAACTTCAAAATCCGCAAAACTTGTGAGACTTCCATTGGTGCGCTTGTCCACTGCAAGCCACCAATTATGCGCGTCCTCTTCCAGGAAGTGAACCGCAATGTCTCGCCTGTAATCCTCTAGATAGCGAGTTGATTGGAAGTTTCGGACCAGCCTACTCCTCCACTCATCTGCCACAACAAGGTCGGTGCTACCTGAGAATTCCTTTGTACCCAATCTGGATAGATGTTGAAGCAAACTCAGATAGTCAACCTTCTTTACCGACCTTTCCGGTGGATCGATCTCGATCACCTCAACTGCGTCCACAGCTGGACCCGTAGCAATAGGTATAGCCGTAGCTACAGCTGTAGCTTGACCAACTGATGAATTCACTAGTGGAGTGAACAGCTGAGTCATATCCGCAACCTTGTTACCCATTACTTTCATGGCCTCTAACAAGTCCTCTCGGGACAGTGCTGCGGGCACGTTGGCTGTTCCCTCGGCCATTTGCTCACGCTGGTCACCATCACGGTTAGCGTTCGAGGATTCTACTTCCTCGTCACTTTACTGATGTTGCTGATCTTCTGGTTGCGTTCCCGTAAGATTGGCCTGGTCAGTCGGTAACACATACCCGGTGTTAGTCACAGCCGGCTCGGTTGGTAACCCGGACAGATTAGCTCCGTCCGCGGCCGCTTGACTGGACTGACCGGCTGTTTTCTTATTCCTTCGGGTCTTTCCCGATTTGGTTTTCCCAGCCTAAGGATTCTGACATTGTTAGTACAACATATACATAACATAACCGAGACAATTAATCCCTAGACCTAACTATCAAACCTCACCGTGTGACTGAATCAGCTGGCTGCGTGTGTGTGACTACATAACCCAGCAATCCTAGAATCAACACCCGAATCCGTCCTCTCGACAAAACTGGACCCGTTTGCTATATAATCAATCCTTTGCTTGTTTGATTCTTTTAAGTCTTTCATTTACTAAGTCATGTTCGAATCTGAGGTTCTAAAACAATTGAACAGATAGCACAGCGGAATGTAAATGTGTATCAAATGTATTACTTAGAAATATGAGATCCGATACACAACTTCTTAATCGTTTCATAGACAATCACTAGTTCATCTCTAGCATCAACTAACCACACGTTACACAGCCTCTCACTGACCGAGCTTTCACGGCTCCTTGGCTTGACTAGAACCATCCTTAGTTCCTGAAACCACAACCAGATAAGCATTAATCATAACCGAGAATATAACTGGTCGAATCTACAATGCTTGGCTTGGTTCCTAGAACATAGATAAACCTCAGACAATATACTTATAAAAAGATATGAACCTGCCTACCGAATCCTAAGTCATTCAACCAACCACCCCTTGACTTAGAATCAGATAGACAGTCCAGAATAGATAAACAGAACACACGAACAGTCCGGATCATCCCGAAGACCAATCCGTCCATCTGGATAGAATCTATGTGCGACCGGCCTAGATGAAGTCCGGCTCAATAGCCCAACGGACTTCCTTACCTGATCCGGCCTTGGGCCTGGATCCAACGGCCGAGTAAGCCTCACGCCCTATCCGGTTAGGCTAAACGGCCGATCAGACCTTGCGACTCTTACCCTGGCTTAGACGAACCGTGTACTTGTCCCAACGGACAAGACATGGTCTGATCCCTTATGGAACGGACACGACCTGTCTCAACAGGCACCGTTTGGAACATGCACCCCTTCGGTCCTTGGTACCTCTTGGTCCTCGTACCTCTTGATGTTCGTAACCCTTGGTTACTTACATCCTTTGGCAACTCACAACCTTTGGAACTCGTGACCTTTGGTAACTCACAACCCTTCGTAACTCGTGACCTTTGGCCACTCGTGCCTCTTGGGACATGACCAACCGTTTAGCCCAACCGCCCAGTCTATGGTGCGATTCGAACCGACAGTCTAACCGACCAGCGTCTAGGTTAGCGGTTTGGTTATGACCGGCCAAGTCTAGCGACGTGTCCCTTGGACTGAACCAACACAACGCTTCGTGTATAATCAGAAAGAAGAGAAAGGACCGGATAGAAACAAGAAGAGGAGGAGCGGTTAGGTCTAATAAACTGACCAGAGCCGCGGTGCGATCACAAGGACCGTCCGTTCGGTCTGATGCGGCCATAGCCCACCACGTACCTTCTGAACCGTGTCAGGGTTCTCCCTGTTCTTCTCCTGCTCTCGGTCTCCCATACTTGATCGGAGGTTGCTTCTCAAACGATCAGATCGCCAGAAACCTAACCACCACACAAACGGCCTTGCTTTGGCGGGAAACTCTCTCTCTCTACGATTTCTCTGAGTATTTTTACTCTGGATTGGATGAATGAAATCGATAGAGAGGACCCCATATTTATAGAAACGAGGGGTAAGTCTTGCCCCACGAACAGGCATGACTGGCCAGCGGATGGGCACAATCGGCCAAGGGTTACACCCTCTCGGCCGCATGCATCCCTTCGCCAATACCGCATGGGTTTGGGTCGGACAGAGGCCCAAGGCCTTACCCAATCCCTCTGGAGTTAGCCCATGGTAGGACAGAGGCCCAAGGCTGGACCCCAATGGCCCACCACCGGCCCGGACCCAGACCATCGGACCGAAACCCGAACAGTCTGTCCAGCTGAGATGAGCTGACTTCCAGCTGCCTCTGCTGAGGGAGCTAGTAGTTCAGCTAATGGAGCTGACTTAGTAGTGGCCGAGCTGGAGTGAGCTTAACCTAACTCCGTTGAGCTGGTCGAGCTACCTGTTCCATCCGCCCAGCTACCATCTTACTCGTCCTAGTTCACTCTCGACTTGTGTAAGGTTAAGTCTAAGTTTCCTTACAACCTTAACCTTCTTATCTGGCCATGGAATGCTTATCTTGATGTCCTAAGACTGACTAGTACGTTTCCTCGAACCATGGCTGTCCCAATGATCCTATTCAGGATACGGGATGTTACAAGACGTCCTGTGTGTACTGAACAGACAGCCCACGTGGGCCAAAATCACCCGAACAGTCCACGGGAAGGGTCAGTGCGCTGAGTCCAAGGACCAACGTTATGATATGTTTACTGATGGACAGCCACAGACGTCCTGTGTGTGCTGACGGACACACACAAACACACACGGACAGCCACAGACGTCCTGTGTGTGCTGACGGACACACACGAACGTCCGGTGTGTGCTGACGGACACCCACGGGCATCCTGTGTGTACTGAAAAGACAGCCCACTAGAGCCAAAATCACCCGAACAGTCCACAGGAAGGGCCAGCATGCTGAGTCCAAGGACCAGCGTGCTGATATGTGTACTGATGAACAGGCACGTTCGTCCTGTGTGTGCCGACGGACACAAACAGACACACAAGGACACACACTGACAGCCACGGACGTCCTATGTGTGCTGACGGACAGCCATGGACAGTCACAGACGTCCTGTCTGTGCTGGCGGACACCCACGAACGTCCTGTGTGTACTGAACAGACAGCCGACGTGGGCCAAAATCACCCAAACAGTCCACGGGAAGGGCCAGCGTGCTGAGTCCAAGGACCAGCGTGCTGATATGTGTACTGATGTACAGCCACAGACGTCCTGTGTGTGCTGACGGACACACACGGACACACACGGACAGCCACGGACGACTTGTGTGTGCTGACGGACACACACGGACGTCCTGTGTGTGCTGACGGACACCCACGGACGTCCTGTGTGTGCTGGCGGACACCCACGGACGTCCTGTGTGTACTGAACAGACAGCCCACATGGGGCCAAAATCACCCGAACCGTCCACGGGATGGCCCAGCGCGGACGTTCTAAGTGTGCTGACGGACACACACGAACGTCCTGTGTGTGTTGACGGACACCCACGGATGTCCTGTGTGTACTGAACAGACAGCCCACGTGGGCCAAAATCACCCAAACATTCCACGGGAAGGGCCAGCGTGCTGAGTCCAAGGACCAACGTGCTGTTATGTGTACTGTTGGACAGCCACGGACGTCCTGTGTGTGCTGACGGACACAGACGGACACACACGGACACACACGAACAGCCACGGATGTCCTGTGTGTGCTGGCGGACACCCACGGACGTTCTGTTTGTACTGAACAGACAGCCCACGTGGGCCAAAATCACCCAAACATTCCACGGGAAGGGTCAGCGTGCTGAGTCCAAGGACCAACGTGCTGATATGTGTACGGATGGACAGCCACAGACGTCTTGTGTGTGCTGACAGACACACACGGACGACCTGTGTGTGCTGACGGACACACACGGACGTCCTGTGTGTGCTGACGGACACCCACTGACGTCCTGTGTGTGCTGGCGGACACCCACAGACTTCCTGTGTGTACTGAACAGACAGCCTACGTGGACCAAAATAACCCAAACAGTCCACGGGATGGCCCAGCGTGCTGATTCCAAGGACCAACGTGCTGATATGTGTACTGATGGACAGCCACGTATGTCATGTGTGTGCTGATGGAAACACACACGGACAGCTACGTACATCCTTTATGTGCTGACGGACACACACGAACGTCATGTGTGTGCTGACGGACACCCACATACATCCTGTGTGTACTGAACAGACATCCCACGTGGACCAAAATCACCCGAAGAGTCCACGGGAAGGGCCAGTGTGCTGAGTCCAAAGAACAGCGTTCTGATATGTGTACTGATAGACAGCCAGGAACATCCTGTGTGTGCTGACGGAAACACACGGACACACACGAACAGCCACGGACGTCCTGTGTGTGCTGGCGGACACCCACGGACGTTCTGTGTGTACTGAACAGACAGCCATGGATGTCTTGTGTGTGCTGATGGACAGCCACATACGTCCTGTGTGTACTGAACAGACAGCCCACATGGGCCAAAATCACCCGAACAGTCCACGGGAAGGGCCAGCGTGCTGATATGTGTACTGATGGACAGCCACGGACGTCCTGTGTGTGCTGACGGACAAGCACGGACAGCCACGGACTACCTGTGTGTGCTGACGGACACACACGGACGTCTTGTGTGTGCTGACGGACACCCACGGACGTCCTGTGTGTGCTGGCGGACACCCACGGACATCCTGTGTGTACTGAACAGACAGCCCACGTGGGGCAACATCACCCAAACAGTCCACGGGATTGCCCAGCGTGCTGATTCCAAGGACCAATGTGCTGATATGTGTACTGATGGACAGCCACGGATGTCCTGTGTGTGCTGACGGACACACACGGACACACACACGGACAGCTACAGACGTTCTTTATGTGCTGACAGACACACACGAACGTCATGTATGTGCTGACGGACACCCACGGACGTCATGTGTGTACTGAACAGACATCCCACGTGGGCCAAAATCACCCGAAGAGTCCACGGGAAGGGCCAGTGTGCTGAGTCCAAAGAACAGCGTGCTGATATGTGTACTGATGGACAGCCAGGAATGTCCTGTGTGTGCTGACGGAAACACACGGACACACACGGACAGCCACGAACGTCCTATGTGTGCTGACAGACAGCCACAGACATCCTGTGTGTGCTGGCGGACACCCACGGACGTCCTGTGTGTACTGAACAAACAGCCTACGTGGGCCAAAATCATCCAAACAGTTCACGGGATGGGCCAGCGTGCTGAGTTCAAGGACCAACGTGCTGATATGTGTACTGATGGACAGCCACGGACGTCCTGTGTGTGCTGACGGACACACACGGACAGCCACAGACGTCCTATGTGTGCTGACAGACACACACGAACGTCCCGTGTGTGCTGACGGGCAGCCACGGATGTCCTGTGTGTACTGAACAGACAGCCTACATGGCCCAAAATCACCCGAACAGTCCATGGGAAGGGTCAGCGTGCTGAGTCCAAGGACCAACGTGCTGATATGTGTACTGATGGACAGCCACAGACGTCCTGTGTGTGCTGACGGACACACACGGACAGCCACGGACAACCTGTGTGTGCTGACGGACACACACGGATGTCCTGTGTGTGCTGACGGAACACCCACGGATGTCCTGAGTGTGCTGACGGACACCCAGGGACGTCCTGTGTGTTCTGGCGGACACCCACGGACGTCCTGTGTGTACTGAACAGACAGGCCACGTGGGCCAAAATCACCCAAACAGTCCACGGGATGGGCCAGCGTGCTGAGTTCAAGGACCAACGTGCTGATATGTGTACTGATGGACAGCCACGGACGTCCTGTGTGTGCTGACGGACACACAAGGACAAACACGGACAGCCACAGACGTCCTATGTGTGCTGACAGACACACACGAACGTCCCGTGTGTGCTAACAGACAGCCACAAACGTCCTGTGTGTACTGAACAGACAGCCCACATGGGCCGAAATCACCCGAACAGTCCACGGGAAGGGTCAGCGTGCTGAGTCCAAGGACCAACGTGCTGATATGTGTACTGATGGACAGCCACAGACGTCCTGTGTGTGCTGATGGACACACACGGACAGCCACGGACGACCTGTGTGTGCTGACGGACACACACGGACGTCCTGTGTGTGCTGACGGACACCCACGGATGTCCTGTGTGTACTGAACAGACAGCCCACGTGGGCCAAAATCACCCGAACAGTCCACGGGAAGGGCCAGCGTGCTGATATGTGTACTGATGGACAGCCACTGTAAGACCCAATCCCGGCCGCCTAGGCCGCGGTCGATGCCTCACGTCGCTCGGTCCACTTCCTGGCCGAACCTCTTAATTTCTGCCCTTTATTTATAATATCGCCTAAAGGCTAGGGCTAACTTAGACCTTAGCTAAAGACTTACCTAGTCATTAATAGCCTAGATCCTTTCAACAGATACGCAGCGGAATATTCTCTAGTTAACCATTGGTCTAAAACCAATCTAACACTTGTCTGGTCGAATCACCTTAGCCTTGGTCAGTTTACTCAACTACCAATTAGCTTAAAGGTCAATCCTAAACCCAAACCAAGCCATACGATTCTGAGGTTCCATTCCCCTAAACCATTCTATCTAGATCTACATAAGTAAATGCTAGATCATACCTTTGCCACATCTATGGAGCATATTAGCTCATCGCTCCTCCATTGACTCGAATTGCTCTTGCTTAACAGCTGGACCATGATCACTCAATGATCTTACTTATGGTCCTTATCTTGACTCCTGCGTCAAACAGCTCCCCTAGGTACTTAGTCATTCAACCAACCATCCCCACAGACATAAGTAACCTTTGAGAAGTCTTTGAAAGGATAAGGGTTTGCATCTGGCCTTTCTCGGCTCATGCACAATCCAAAATCCTTTTGCCTTATAGGCAATAGTACCAAGTCCATCTTCTGGACTGACAAAGCTCATTAGATCCTAAGTCAATCAACCAACCATCCTCACGTGACTTGGAACTGATGAGTCATCATCGGGCCTGACCGGCCTTGGGACTTAACCCAGACAACATATATGATTTGTTCATACCAACCGATGCATTCAGTAATCAGGTTAGGACCGACACCTTGAACCATCATTCAGAGGTCAGGTCGTCCATACTCAACCATGATCAGATCTTACACGGCCTTCCTAGAACAATCACAATTAGGCTCAGTATCTATGGTCTACGACACATAGTACTAGCCACACACTTCGTCATGACTCTTAGCCAATCTCAAAGCTATCAACACCAAGGTTGATATCTAGAAGCATCACATCAATACTCTTACTCCAGCATCGTGACTATCCATACTAGTGTTCGGCCATCGAACCATCGTCATGAAACATGATCCGACCACTAGACTTGATAAGCCATCGTCCACTTAGCATGTACTGATATAACTGGCCTTCCATTGCCATCATGTGGGTCTACCCCCTACATAAGGCATATGGCGCCTATCCTACTCACCAACCCGAGGTTGATTGTAAGATATCCCACTTAGCCTTTGCGGCTAGAACCATCCAATCATAGCCGGATCGTCCATTGTCCTGTCTAACCGTCTGGTTAAGATCTAGGTGCGATCGGCAAGTTATAAGTCCGGCCCAAAGGCTCACAGTCCTTCTTACCTGATCCAACCCAAAGCCTGGATCTATACCACCGAGTAAGGCCCAAGCCCAAACCGGATTTCCTTGCAACCGATCAGACCTTGCGACACAACACTCCGGATAAACTAACCGTCCGTCCGTTCGACTATGCAGCCGCGGACTGTCCACTTGGTTCGGCCTAAGCCTTGAACCAATGGCACCGTTTGGAACTCACACCGTTTGGGAACTAGTACCCTTTGGACTCTCGTGCCTCTTGGCAACTTGAAGGACCCTAAGATCGGATTGCCCTCGACTGGATTCGTTTGGATATGAACTCCGGAAAGGAGAACTGATGGAACGTAGGGTCGCACAAGGGTTGCGGATGTTCCCTTGATATTCCCGACTTCAATGGCGCTTGATATGACTCACAAGTCCGCCAAGGAAGATCTCGAACTGGTTGCTTGATATGACTCACAAGACCAACTAGTTGAGAAGTGAATTGCTCGGATATGACTCACCAAGACAATCGAAAACAAGTTCTAAAGAGAACAGAGAGTTTAAACTCAGAAATTTAATCCAAAATGATCTGATTTTATTAATGAAATGAAACATTTATTTATAGTACAAGTAGGAGACAAAGGGGCTACTTGACTAGAAGTTTGAAACACAAATAAAATTAAAGACATTTGACTAGAATTTTGAAAGACAAAGAAGAAAGACTCTTCAATTTGCGGACTGGTCAAAGTGACCCTTCGGCTGGTTGAACCGCGGCCAGGAGCAGGACGGTCGCGGGCCAGTCCGTCTGTTCCGTCTTGTCCGTCTCCTGAACCATCTTCGACCATAATCGTCCTAAGTCTTCTGAAAGATGAAGAATCTGTGCCTTAGAGATATTCGGATGATCAAAGTGCATGAACTGATCAAATGGATCGATCAGTTCGTCAATACGGTCGGTACGTTCCAAACGTGCGAGAAGAGAGAAGTCGCGTCCAGTTCTTTGTTTGGCTCGGCCTAAGTTGCTTCTGGCTTGACCGTCAGTCTGAGATTGGCGAGTTGTCCGAGAGAGAGACGATCCAGTACGGTCAGTTCGGCTGATAGGTCGAGGATCCAGTCTAAGCTCCTTCCCGTCCATCCGTGGATCAATCCGGTACACAGCTCGGCCTCGGTTGGGGCGATGAACCTCGGTTTGAATGTCCTGATCTTCCTGATGGTCGAGTTCCTCGGACTGAGGCACATCATTCCCTCCCTCTTTAAAAGGAATTGTCCACAAATCTGGATTATCTGCAAGAAAAGGAGATAGATCAGAAACATTAAAACTTGAAGAGATTTCATACTTACCTTCCAAATCAAGCTGGTAAGCATTATCATTGATCCTTCTAAGAATCCGGAATGGACCGTCGACTCGAGGCATAAGTTTGGACTTCCTTTCTTCTGGGAATCGTTCCTTCCTCAAATGAACCCAAACCAAGTCACCTTCTTGGAAAACCAACTCCTTTCGCTTCTTGTTGGCATATCTTTTGTAACCCTTGGTTTTGGTTTCAATGTTGACTCGAACTTGTTCATGAAGCTTTTTGATGGTGTCCGCCCTTCTTTTACCATCTGTACTAACTCTTTCACTCAAAGGTAAAGGTAAAAGATCAAGTGGAGATAAGGGATTAAAACCATAAACAACTTCAAAAGGAGAGAACTTTGTAGCTGAATGCATAGCATGATTATAAGCAAACTCAACATGTGGCAAGCAATCTTCCCAAGACTTAATATTTTTCTTGACCAAAGATCTAAGCAAAGCGGACAAAGTTCGATTAACAACTTCGGTTTGACCATCAGTTTGCGGATGACAAGTTGTGGAAAACATCAATCTCGTTCCTAACTTAGACCACAAAGTTTTCCAAAAATAACTAAGAAACTTAGCATCACGATCAGAAACAATGGTCTTAGGCATTCCATGCAATCTCACAGTTTCCCTAAAGAACAGATCAACAACTTGTACAGCATCATCAGTTTTATGGCAAGGAATAAAGTGAGCCATTTTCGAAAATCTATCGACAACCACAAAGATAGAGTCTCGGCCATTCTTAGTTCTAGGCAATCCAAGAACAAAATCCATAGAAATATCAATCCAAGGATGAGAAGGAATGGGTAAGGCCGAGTACAAACCGTGATTGGATGCCTTGGCTTTGGACTTCTTGCACACCACACATCGTCCACAAATTCTCTCTACGTCCTTCATCAAGCTAGGCCAGTAGAAATGATCATACACGGCCTTGTATGTCTTCTTGATTCCAAAGTGTCCCATAAGACCTCCTCCATGAGATTCCCTGAGAAACAACTCCCTCAAAGAACATTGGGGCACACACAAACGGTTATTATAGAAAAGAAAACCCGAGTTTCGATAGTACTTGCCATAAGCCACTCTGGAACACTTGTTGAAAAATTCAAAACCAAGAAGTTTTGTTTCGAGGGCTGAAAGAAGAGTATACCTTCGGGACAAAGCATCAGCCACAACGTTTTCCTTACCTTGCTTGTATTTGATGACATAAGGAAATGTCTCATTGAACTCAACCCAGCAGGCATGCCTCTTGTTCAGCTTCTGTTGGCCCTTAAGGTGTTTCAGGGACTGATGATCCGTGTGGATAACAAACTCCTTAGCCCAAAGATAGTGTTGCCACGTTTGAAGAGCTCTTACCAAAGCATACAACTCTTGATCATAAGTTGGGTAGTTGAGTGTGGCGCCTCCAAGCTTCTCACTGAAGTAAGCAATAGGCTTTCTATCCTGCATCAAAACTGAACCAATACCAACACCCGAAGCATCACATTCGATCTCAAACGTTTTAGAAAAGTCAGGAAGAACAAGTAAAGGAGCATTAGTCAACTTCCCTTTAAGGATTTGGAAGGCTTCTTCTTGAGCTTGTTCCCATTTGAACCCAACATTCTTTTTAATGACTTCGGTCAATGGGGCCGCTATGGTACTGAAATCTTGGACGAACCGTTGATAGAACCCGGCAAGGCCGTGGAAGCTCCTTACTTCACTCACGTTCGTTGGACTTGGCCAGTCTCGGATGGCTTTGATTTTATCCTCGTCCACTCTAAGTCCTTCAGCACCTACAACAAAACCTAAGAAGACCACATGATATGTGCCAAAAGAACACTTTCCAAGGTTAGCAAACAAATGTTCCTTTCTAAGAACTTCAAGGACAGATTTCAAATGTTTCTTATGTTCATCCATGTTCTTGCTGTAGATAAGAATATCATCAAAGTAAACTACCACAAAATGACCAATGAATGCTCTCAAGATATGGTTCATCAATCGCATGAAAGTGCTAGGTGCATTAGTAAGACCAAATGGCATGACTAACCATTCATACAATCCTAGCTTGGTTTTAAATGCAGTTTTCCATTCATCACCTTCTTTCATTCGGATTTGGTGATAGCCACTTTTCAAATCTATCTTAGAAAAGACACATGAACCGTAAAGTTCATCAAGCATGTCGTCTAGTCTAGGAATGGGATGCCTATACTTTACCGTAATGTTGTTGATGGCACGGCAGTCCACACACATGCGCCATGATCCATCCTTTTTGGGGACAAGTAGAACTGGGACGGCACAAGGACTGAGGCTTTCCCTGATGTAACCTTTCTCCATAAGGTCTCCAATTTGTTTCTCAAGTTCCTTGGTCTCCACCGGATTGGTTCTGTAAGCTGGCCGGTTAGGTAGAGACGCACCGGAACAAAGTCAATCTGATGTTCAATCCCTCGTACTGGCGGCAAACCCTTTGGGTTTTCATCTGGAAAGACATCAGAATATTCCTGCAAGACATCTAGCAAATCACTCGGAACTTCCGGTGCAAGGTTATAAGAAGTAGAAGCCATCAGAGATTCTTTGTACACAAGTAACAGAAAGGGCTTTTGAGAGTAAAGAGACTTCTTAACCTGACTTTGTTTGATAAAGAAGTTGGAGTTCCGGATTGAGGACTCAGGTTTGTCCGGTTTGGACTCTTGTTCACGGTTCTTTTTGAGTTGGAGCTGGTCTTGATGGACCTCCAAGGGCGAGAGTGGTACAAGCGTGATCTTCTTTCCTTTATGGTCAAGGAGTACCGGTTTGTGTAACCATCATGGACGGTTCTTTTATCAATTGCCATGGACGTCCCAACAGAACATGACAAGCATCCATGGGAAGAACGTTGCACACAATCTCGTCTTCATAACGACCAATGGTGAGAGGGATCGTGACTTGCTCCTTAACATACTGTTCACCAGTTTCATTGAGCCATTCCAACCTGAAAGGACGAGAAAGAGGTCGAGTAGCTAGACCTAATTTCCTGACAAGAGTATCACTAGCAACATTAGTACAACTCCCACCATCAATGATTAAAGAACAAACTTTTTCAGAGATTAAACAACGAGAATGAAAGAGATTCTCCCTTTGTTCCTTTTCATTGGTTTTGGGCTGAACACTCAAGGAACGTCTAGTGACCAGTAGTGGTCCGTGAGCTGGATAGTCAAAGCTATCTTCATCATCAAAGATCGGCTCAGAATCTGGATCAAAGGTCGGGTCATGGTCGTTGTCCGTGTGGCCGTTCGCGTGGCCGTCCGTGAAGATGGGATTGCCCCAAACCTTCCTAGCCACAAGTAATGGTCCGTGATGTGGGTAGTCAAAGGACTCCTCTTCCTTATCAAAGATAGGACCAAGATCCTCCTTGTCTTCTTGTTCATCCTCGGACTCAACTTCACCATTTTCCAAGAGAATCATCACACGCTGGTTTGGACAGTTCTTGGCATAATGTCCTAGCCCTTGACATTTGAAACATCTAATGTCTCTTGCTCGGCTTGAGTCGTCTACTGCTTTTCCTTTGTCATCTCGAGTGGAAACATCAGTTTTAAAGGCAGTATGTGTTGTGATAGGCGACTTACCTTTGTCTTGATAGCTTGGCTTAGGAGCATAGGCCGGTTTAGGAGAGTAGGCCGGCTTAGAAGTAGTGGCCGGTTTTGAGAAACTCCTTCTCTTGAGTTGTTGCTCGATCAAGATGGCTTTGTGTAGCATCTGTTCCACACTTCCATACTCTTGAAGCTCCATACGATCTTGGATGTCACGGTTGAGGCCTGAAAGAAAGCGAGCCATAGTGGCGTCCAAAGGTTCATCCGTGTCCTTTTTGGTCATCAAAACTTCCATCTCTTGATAATAGTCTTCCACAGATTTGGTTCCTTGAAGCAAACGTCTTAACTTCTGGTGAAGGTCGCGGTGATAATGGGTTGGCACGAATCGTTTCCTCATCAACAAGGTAAGCTCATCCCATGTCTCAATCGGCCGCTCACCTGTTCTCCTCCTGTGGGTCAACACTTGATCATACCAGTTAATAGCATAGCCAGAGAATTCAGTGGCCGCAAGCCTTACTTTTCTAAGTTCAGAATAGTTTTGACAATCAAAGACATGCTCAATTTTTCTTTCCCACTCTAGAAAAGCATCAGGGTCGTTTTTACCATCAAAAGGTGGAATTTTCAATTTCAATCCGTTCAAACTATCATCAGTACGATTGTTTCTAGCAAATGGATTGACATCACCTGGGTTTCGAGTTCTATGACCTCTTCTTGGCCGGTAAGCGGATCTGACCTCGTCCTCTTGGGCGTCCTCATCAGGAAACTCATCATCTGACCGGGTATTCCTTCGCGGCTGATTGGTTCTTGTCCTTGATCTAGGATGGGACTGGCTTACTTGAAGTTCGTCAAGCCTTTGATGGATCTGCTCTAGACCTGTGTTTATAAGGTTAGAAAAAGAATCATTCAAAGCTCGCATCTGAAGATTAGACAGTCCAGCAACTGAATTTCCGGGACGGTTTTGTTCTTCATGGCTACTCATGGTTCCTGAAATTTCTTAAACACAAAACGTTAGGATTAAAACTCACACTCTCAAGTGTTTGTTCCTCACCCACACACGTGTTTCTCTCGATTTAAAAGTGATCACTCAAGTTTCCACTCAAAGTTCTATGAAGAACAGATCTCGGAATCTGGATGGCCAAACTTAAGCAAAACACACGGGAACTTTAAAGATAGAAAGATAAGAGATTTGTTAAAAAAAAAATCCGTTTTAACCTCCTCAAAGGCTGGATTTCTCCTCAGCCAGTAGGCTTCCTCTTCCACCACCAATCCACAAAGTAAACTCTTTCTTTTTTTTTTTAATAATATGGATCTTGCTTGTTTCTTTTTTTTTTTTTTTTAATAAGTGGATGGTAATGAGGGGCCCGGATTCAAGATAGACAGATGAAGAAGTGTTTAGAAGAAAATGGAAGATGAGAAGATGGATCGAGATAGAGAATACCAGAAGAGTGGCTCTGATACCACTTGAAGGACCCTAAGATCGGATTGCCCTCGACTGGATTCGTTTGGATATGAACTCCGGAAAGGAGAACTGATGGAACGTTGGGTCGCACAAGGGTTGCGGATGTTCCCTTGATATTCCCGACTTCAATGGCGCTTGATATGACTCACAAGTCCGCCAAGGAAGATCTCGAACTGGTTGCTTGATATGACTCACAAGACCAACTAGTTGAGAAGTGAATTGCTCGGATATGACTCACCAAGACAATCGAAAACAAGTTCTAAAGAGAACAGAGAGTTTAAACTCAGAAACTTAATCCAAAATGATCTGATTTTATTAATGAAATGAAACACTTATTTATAGTACAAGTAGGAGACAAAGGGGCTACTTGACTAGAAGTTTGAAAGACAAATAAAATTAAAGACATTTGACTAGAATTTTGAAAGACAAAGAAGAAAGACTCTTCAATTTGCGGACTGGTCAAAGTGACCCTTCGGCTGGTTGAACCGCGGCCAGGAGCAGGACGGTCGCGGGCCAGTCCGTCTGTTCCGTCTTGTCCGTCTCCTGAACCATCTTCGACCATAATCGTCCTAAGTCTTCTGAAAGATGAAGAATCTGTGCCTTAGAGAGATTCGGATGATCAAAGTGCATGAACTGATCAAATGGATCGATCAGTTGCCAATACGGTCGGTACGTTCCAAACGTGCGAGAAGAGAGAAGTCGCGTCCAGTTCTTTGTTCGGCTCGGCCTAAGTTGCTTCTGGCTTGACCGTCAGTCTGAGATTGGCGAGTTGTCCGAGAAGAGAGACGATCCAGTACGGTCTGTTCGGCTGATAGGTCGAGGATCCAGTCTAAGCTCCTTCCGTCCATCCGGCCTAAGTTGCTTCTGGCTTGACCGTCAGTCTGAGATTGGCGAGTTGTCCGAGAGAGAGACGATCCAGTACGGTCAGTTCGGCTGATAGGTCGAGGATCCAGTCTAAGCTCCTTCCCGTCCATCCGTGGATCAATCCGGTACACAGCTCGGCCTCGGTGGGGCGATGAACCTCGGTTGGAATGTCCTGATCTTCCTGATGGTCGAGTTCCTCAGACTGAGGCACATCACAACTCATGACCTTGGATCTCGCACCCAGTCAGGATGCTCCACCGTTCGACCTAACCGTCCGTAGGGACGGTCTGGTCCGTACTGTGGTCCGGCGGCCTATGGCCAAAGGAACCCACGCTTAACCTACACAAGTCATGAAACCATGTGACCTGTTCAGGGAAGGGTTGCAAAACGTTCAGAACAGACAGAACCGCCCCTATCCAATCGGATCACCTGAGGCCGGTTTAGACCATGCGCGCGCCTAACTCGTCGGTTATGGACCGCGACCGCATTACTACTCAACCAGAACCACGGTTATAATAACCAATCCAAACACATCAACAAGGCCACGCCAATACAGAAGGAGTAGAAGAAGAATGGATGAAATGAATGAGAAGAATAGGACAAATACAAACGCCATGGCTAGACCGGTTCGGACTGTCCGATTGTCTTAGCCGATGAGTCGGTGTTACCCCACTGACCCTATCTGACTGAACCACGGCTTGGAGTCCTTCTCCAGACGTTTCTCTATGCCTTGGGTATTCATAACCACACGGCCTCCTCTCTCCTAAAGGAGAGACCCCATATTTATAGAAAACGAGGGGGTAAGTCTTGCCCCACGAACAGGCACGACTTGCTAGCGAATGGGCACCATCGCCAAGGGTTGTCCCCCTTTCGGCCACTTGTATCTTTTCGCCCTTTCTGATTGGGTTTGGGTTGGTCATAAGCCCAATCCACGCCCCAGACTCCTGGATTAGCCCACGGCCTTGTCCAAGGACCCAACAGCCCAATGGCCTCATGGCCGGACCTCACAGCCCGCCACTGACCCAGACCATCGGCCTAAACCCGAACAGTCCGTCTAGCTGAGATGAGCTGACTCCCAGCTGCCTCAGCTAAGGTCCTCTCTCGGACATGGTCAACTTCGGCTCTGCCATCTCGGCCGGAGCCAAAGAAACGGACTCTAGGACAACGGAACTGTCCCTGGTTCCAGTTTAATCATAAATGGATCGGACCTATCAGGGGGGACACCCTGTAGCAAACAAAACACATCTGGGAACTCGGACACCAACGAATCCTCAGAAAGGTCTTTCAGACAGACAGAACTGCCAGGCTCTGTAGTTGTAATTGTAGCCAAAAAGGACTGACAATCCTGTTCCAGCATCCGAATCGCTCGAACTGCTGAAACCACTACTTTCTCTTGAGCCGGACACAGACATTGTTACTGGATCGGATGAAGCCCAGTCTCCAATTGCACACGACCTTTATGGCAATCGAGAGTGGCCCGATACTTTCCCAACCAGTCCATACCTAGGATCATCGCGTGATTCTTTAGGTGGACACAGACAGATTCACAGGGAATACCTTTCCCTGAATTGACACGGGGATATTTAACATGAGACCTAATGAGTTCCTGGCTTGCCTCCGGCGCCCCTCACTATCCCGAAATAATCACCAGCGTCCAGACAGAACAGACCCTTTCCGACCAGTCCCGGACTCACAAAACCTATGTGTAGCCTCTGCGTCGGAAAGTACGTGGGTTTTTACACCACCAATAATGAGGGTTCCTATCAGAGACCCCCATCAGAATCCCCTAGACAATTCTAGGTTCCAGACCAAGCATTACTACTTGAATGTAAAATGATAAATTTAGAGATTGCCAGAGATCGAATCAAAAGATCCGAAAGCTCCGTCGTCTCGTGACAGTTCATACACCCTTGGTGTTGTGGTTGGTTTGCCTTGGGACGCCTTGCCTGTGTCTCCATGGCCCTTCCCCTGACTTCCTTGCAGCTTGGGACACTCCGATCGGAAATGTCCTTGCTGGCCACAATGGAAACAAGTCATCTGGCCGCTTCTACCTGACAGTTTCTGTCGAGGACAGTTCTGAACCCCATGGTCCATGATGCCACAACGAACACAAGCCCCCTTGGCCTTCCAGCACTCACCGGTATGGTTCCGTCCACATTTGCAACCAGAGGTCTTACCTCCTTCCACCTAGTCCAATTTTCTCTTTTTATCATTAGTCTTGCCCGATGGGCCAGACTGTGGCTTAGCCTTAAGCTTAGCTTCTTCAGCCAAGTTAGACTCCAACAAAGCCACCCGTTTCACTTCCAGTGGGTACCTAGATGAGTAGCATTTCGGTTTAATCACACATTTGGAAAATGTCCCATACCATTCTCCAAAGCGTCTTACTATTGCGAATGCTGACACCATTCACAACAGAAATTATAATATACCTCAATCCCCATCATACTAAGATACTTAACATCATGTTCTTCCAATGATTGGAACGAACACCCTGAGTTTCCTCAATTCTTTCTTTGGACGGATTCAGATTGGAATTGATTCATTCCATCCAACTAGATCTAAGGAAACCTACCTTGACCTATACCGAGTCCTAGCTGATCCATCTGATCACAAGTCGACTCGTGTGCTGGTCATGTATTGTCTCCTTTGAGTCAGATTTAACATTGCATATGCTTTACTTATTATGAACGGCCATTAAGGGATAACACTTAACTTCAGTAGAGTGCTGCACGTTTATTTCAACCTAAGCCACTCTCTGGTCCATGTTACTTCCCTTGTCCAGGTAATCCATAAACAAGTTTTGCATTGCTTCCATCCCTTCCAACCCGTCTATTACTTCTAAATACTAGATCGACCAACCTTTCTGTTTTTCGGTTCTTGCCCTTGGAAAATGTATCTTGGCTAAGCCGGTTCATCTTAGAATTCGCTAATTCACAAGCATGATACCCTAGCTTACCTCAACTCTTTCTTGGCTCACCCCAACTAAGGTTTCATAGTCATCATAGTTTTGGAAATAATTTCGGTATGGAATGCATCATCATAGAGCGTTGTCCTAAACAGGATCAAGCATGCTCTGATACTAACTTGTAAGACCCGATCCCGGCCGCCTAGGCCGCGGTCGATGCCTCACGTCGCTCGGTCCACTCCTGGCCGAACCTCTTAATTTCTGCCCTTTTTTATAATATCGCCTAAAGGCGAGGGCTAACTTAGACCTTAGCTAAATACTTACCTAGTCATTAATAGCCTAGATCCTTTCAACAGATACGCAGCGGAATATTCTTTAGTTAACCATTTGGTCTAAAACCAATCTAACACTTGTCTGGTTGAATCACCTTAGCCTTGGTCAGTTTACTCAACTACCAATTAGCTTAAAGGTCAATCCTCAACCCAAACAAGCCATACGATTCTGAGGTTCCTTCCCCTAAACCATTCTATCTAGATCTACATAAGTAAATTCTAGATCATACCTTTGACACATCTATGGAGCTTATTAGCTCATCGGTCCTCCATTGACTCGAATTGCTCTTGCTTAACAGCTGGACCATGATCACTCAATGATCTTACTTATTATCTTGACTCCTGCGTCAAACAGCTCCCCTAGGTACTTAGTCATTCAACCAACCATCCCCACAAACATAAGTAACCTTTGAGAAGTCTTTGAAAGGATAAGGGTTTGCATCTGGCCTTTCTCGGCTCATGCACAATCCAAAATCCTTTTACCTTATAGGCAATAGTACAAGTCCATCTTCTGGACTGACAAAGCTCATTAGATCCTAAGTCAATCAACCAACCATCCTCACATGACTTGGAACTGATGAGTCATCATCTGGCCTGACCGGCCTTGGGACTTAACCCAGACAACATATATGATTTGTTCATACCAACCGATGCATTAAGTAATCAGGTTAGGACCGACACCTTGAACCATCATTCAGAGGTCAGGTCGTCCATACTCAACCATGATCAGATCTTACACGGCCTTCCTTGAACAATCACACTTAGGCTCAGTATCTATGGTCTACGACACATAGTACTAGCCACACACTTCGCCATGACTCTTAGCCAATCTCGAAGCTATCAACACCAAGGTTGATATCTAGAAGCATCACATCAATACTCTTACTCCAGCATTGTGACTATCCATACTAGTGTTCCGCCATCGAACCATCGTCATGAAACATGATCGACCACTAGACTTCATAAGCCATTGTCCACTTAGCATGTACTGATATAACTGGCCTTCCATTGCCAACCCAAACCAAGCCATACGATTCTGAGGTTCCATTCCCCTAAACCATTCTATCTAGATCTACATAAGTAAATCTAGATCATACCTTTGCCACATCTATGGAGCTTATTAGCTCATCGGTCCTCCATTGACTCGAATTACTCAATGATCTTACTTATGGTCCTTATCTTGACTCCTGCGTCAAAAACAGCTCCCCTAGGTACTTAGTCATTCAACCAACCATCCCCACAAACATAAATAACCTTTGAGAAGTCTTTGAAAGGATAAGGGTTTGCATCTGGCCTTTATCGGCTCATGCACAATCCAAAATCCTTTTACCTTATAGGCAATAGTACCAAGTCCATCTTCTGGACTGACAAAGCTCATTAGATCCTAAGTCAATCAACCAACCATCCTCACATGACTTGGAACTGATGAGTCATCATCTGGCCTGACCGGCCTTGGGACTTAACCCAGACAACATATATGATTTGTTCATACCAACCGATGCATTCAGTAATCAGGTTAGGACCGACACCTTGAACCATCATTCAGAGGTCAGGTCGTCCATACTCAACCATGATCAGATCTTTACACGGCCTTCCTTGAACAATCACACTTAGGCTCAGTATCTATGGTCTACGACACATAGTACTAGCCACAACTTCCCATGACTCTTAGCCAATCTCGAAGCTATCAACACCAAGGTTGATATCTAGAAGCATCACATCAATACTCTTACTCCAGCATTGTGACTATCCATACTAGTGTTCCGCCATCGAACCATCGTCATGAAACATGATCCGACCACTAGACTTCATAAGCCATTGTCCACTTAGCATGTACTGATATAACTGGCCTTCCATTGCCATCATGTGGGTCTACCCCCTACATAAGGCATATGGCGCCTATCCTACTCACCAACCCGAGGTTGATTGTAAGATATCCCACTTAGCCTTTGCGGCTAGAACCATACAACCATAGCCGGACCGTCCATTGTCCCGTCTAACCGTCTGGTTAAGATCTAGGTGCGATCGGCAAGTTATAAGTCCGGCCCAAAGGCTCACGGTCCTTCTTACCTGATCCAACCCAAAGCCTGGATCTATACCACCGAGTAAGGCCCAAGTCCAAACCGGATTGCCTTGCAACCGATCAGGCCTTGCGACACAACACTCCGGTTAAACTAACCGTCCGTCCGTTCGACTATGCAGCCGCGGACTGTCCACTTGGTTCGGCCTAAGCCTTGAACCAATGGCACCGTTTGGAACTCACACCCTTTGGGAACTAGTACCCTTTGGACACTCGTGCCTCTTGACAACTCATGACCCTTGGCATCTCGCACCCATTCAGATGCTCCAACCGTTCGACCTAACCGTCCGTAGGGACTGTCTGGTCCGTACGTGTGTCCGGCCTATGGCCAAAGGACCACGCCTTAACCTACACAAGTCATGAACCATTGTGACTGTTCAGGGAAGGGTTGTAACCGTTCAGAACAGAACAGAACCGCCCCTATCCAATCGGATCACCTGAGGCCGGTTTAGACCATGCGCGCGCCTAACTCGTCGGTTATGGACCGCGACCGCATTACTCAACCAGAACCACGGTTATAACCAATCCCAACACATCAACAAGGCCACGCCAATGTACAGAAGGAGTAGAAGAAGAATTGGATGAAAAGAATGAGAAGAATAGGACACAATCCAAACGCCCATGGCTAGACCGGTTCGGACTGTCCGATTGTCTTAGCCGATGAGTCGGTGGTTACCCCACTGACCTTATCTGACTGAACCACGGCTTTGGAGTCCTTATCCAGACCTTTCTCTAGGCCTTGGGTATTCATAACCACACGGCCTCCTCTCTCCTAAACCATTCTCCTTGCCGGAGACACAAAACCACCACGACCGGCTCTTTTCCGGCCGATCTCTTGGCCGGGACTCTCTCTCTCTCTCTACGTTTTTCTCTGAGAATTTTAATCTGGAATTGGATAATGAAATCAACAGGAGAGACCCCATATTTATAGAAAACGAGGGGGTAAGTCTTGCCCCACGAACATGCACGACTTGCTAGCGAATGGGCACCATCGCCAAGGGTTGTCCCCTTTCGGCCACTTGCATCCTTTCGCCCTTTCTGATTGGGTTTGGGGTAGGTCATAAGCCCAACCCACGCCCCAAGACTCCTGGACTTAGCCCACGGCCTTGTCCAAGGACCCAACAGCCCAATGGCCTCATGGCCGGACCTCACAGCCCGCCACTGACCCGGACCCAGACCATCGGCCTAAAACCCAAACAGTCCGTCTAGCTGAGATGAGCTGACTCCCAGCTGCCTCAGCTGAGTGAGCTAGTAGTCCAGCTAGTGGAGCTGACTTAGTAGTGGCTGAGCTGGAGTGAACTCAACCTAGCTTCGTTAAGCTGGTCGAGCTACTTCTCTATCTCGTCCAGCTACCGTCTTACTTGTCTTAGCCGTCTCTTTGCTCTTATAAGGTTAACTCTAAGTTTCCTTATGTCTTTAACCTTCTTTCTTGACCATGGAACGCTTGCCTTGATGTCCTAAGACTGGCTGGTACGTTTCCTCGAACCATGGCAGTCCCGACAATCCTTTCCAGGATTGGGGGCGTGACAGCCACATTCGTCCTGTGTGTGCTGACGGAGACACACGGACACACACTGACACACACGGACAGCCATGGATATCTTGTGTGTGCTGATGGACAGCCACAGACGTCCTGTGTGTACTGAACAGACAGCCCACATGGGCCAAAATCACCTGAACAGTCCACGGGAAAGGCCAGCGTGCTGAGTCCAACGACCAGCGTGCTGATATGTGTACTGATGGACAGCCACAGACGTCCTGTGTGTGCTGACGGAGACACACGGACACACACTGAGACACACAGACAGCCATGGATGTCTTGTGGGTGCTGATGGATAGCCACAGACGTCCTGTGTGTACTGAACAGACAGCCCACATGGGCCAAAATCACCCGAACAGTCCACGGGAAGGGCCAGCGTGCTGAGTCTAAGGACCAGCGTGCTGATATGTGTACTGATGGACAGCCACGGACGTCCTGTGTGTGCTGACGGACAAGCACGGACAGCCACAGACTACCTGGTGTGCTGACGGACACACACGGAGGTCTTGTGTGTGCTGACGGACGTCCTGTGTGTGCTGGCGGACACCCACATACATCCTGTGTGTACTGAACAGACTGCCCACGTGGGGCAACATCACCCAAACACTCCACGGGATTGCCCAGCGTGCTGATTCCAAGGACCAACGTGCTGATATGTGTACTGATGGACAGCCACGGATGTCCTGTGTGTACTGATGGACAGCCACGGATGTCCTGTGTGGGCCAAAATCACCCGAAGAGTCCACGGGAAGGGCCAGTGTGCTGAGTCCAAAGAACAGCGTGCTGATATGTGTACTGATGGACTGCCAGGAACGTCCTGTGTGTGCTGACGGAAACACACGGACACACACGGACAGCCACGGACACACACGGACAGCCACGGACGTCCTATGTGTGCTGACAGACAGCCACAGACATCCTGTGTGTGCTGGCGGACACCCACGGACGTCCTGTGTGTACTGAACAAACAGCCCACGTGGGCCAAAATCATCCAAAGAGTTCACGGGATGGGCCAGCGTGCTGAGTTCAAGGACCAGCGTGCTGATATGTGTACTGATGGACAGCCACGAACGTCCTGTGTGTGCTGACGGACACACAAGGACACACACGGACAGCCACAGACGTCCTATGTGTGCTGACAAACACACACGAACGTCCCGTGTGTGCTGACGGGCAGCCACGGATGTCGTAAGCGTACTGAACAGACAGCCCACATGGCCCAAAATCACCCGAACAGTCCACGGGAAGGGTCAGCGTGCTGAGTCCAAAGACCAACGTGCTGATATGTGTACAGATGAACAGCCACGGACGTCCTGTGTGTGCTGATGGAAACACACGGACAGCTACGGACGTCGTTTATGTGCAGACGGACACACACAAACGTCATGTGTGTGCTGACGGACACCCACGGACGCCCTGTGTGTACTGAACAGACATCCCACGTGGACCAAAATCACCCAAAGAGTCCACGGGAAGGGCCAGTGTGCTGAGTCCAAGGAACAGCGTGCTGATATGTGTACTGATGGACAGCCAGGAACGTCCTGTGTGTGTTGACGGAAAAATACGGACACACACGAACAGCCACGGACGTCCTGTGTGTGCTGGCTGACACCCACGGACGTTCTGTGTGTACTGAACAGACAGCCCACGTGGGCCAAAATCACCCGAACAGTCCACGGGAAGGGCCAGCATGCTGAGTCTAAGGACCAGCGTGCTGATATGTGTACTGATGGACAGCGACGGACATCCTGTGTGTGCTGACGGACACCCACGGACAGCCACGGACTACCTGTGTGTGCTGACGGACACACACGGACATCCTGTGTGTGCTGACGGACACCCACGGACGTCCTATGTGTGCTGGCGGACACCCACGGACGTCCTGCGTGTTCTGGCGGACACCCACAGACGTCCTGTGGGTACTGAACAGACAGCCCACGTGGGCCAAAATCACCCAAACAGTCCACAGGATGGCCCAGCGTGCTGATTCCAAGGACCAACGTGCTGATATGTGTACTGATGGACAGCCACGTATGTCCTGTGTGTGCTGACAGAAACACACAGACAGCTACGGACGTCGTTTATGTCCTGACAGACACACACGAACGTCATGTGTGTGCTGACGGACACCCACGGACGTCCTGTGTGTACTGAACAGACATCCCACGTGGACCAAAATCACCCAAAGAGTCCACGGGAAGGGCCAGTGTGCTGAGTCCAAGGAACAGCGTGCTGATATGTGTACTGATGGACAGCCAGGAACGTCCTGTGTGTGTTGACGGAAAAACATGGACACACACGAACAGCCACGGACGTCCTGTGTGTGCTGGCTACCCACGGACGTTCTGTGTGTACTGAACAGACAGCCCACGTGGGCCAAAATCACACGAACAGTCCACGGGAAGGGCCAGCGTGCTGAGTCTAAGGACCAGCGTGCTGATATGTGTACTGATGGACAGCGACGGACATCCTGTGTGTGCTGACGGACACCCACGGACAGCCACGGACTACCTGTGTGTGCCGACGGACACACACGGACATCCTATGTGTGCTGACGGACACCCACGGACGTCCTATGTGTGCTGGCGGACACCCACGGACGTCCTGTGTGTACTGAACAGACAGCCCACGTGCGACAACAGCACCCAAATAGTCCACGGGATTGCCCAGCGTGCTGATTCCAATGACCAACGTGCTGATATGTGTACTGATGGACAGCCACGGATGTCCTGTGTGTTCTGACGGAAACACACGGACACACACGGACAGCCACGGACGTCCTATGTGTGCTGACAGACAGCCACGGACGTCCTGTGTGTGCTGGCGGACACCCACGGACGTCCTGTGTGTACTGAACAAACAGCCCACGTGGGCCAAAATCATCCAAACAGTTCACGGGAAGCGTGCTGAGTTCAAGGACCAACGTGCTGATATGTGTACTGATGGACAGCCACGGACGTCCTGTGTGTGCTGACGGACACACAAGGACACACACGGACAGCCACAGACGTCCTATGTGTGCTGACAGACACACACGAACGTCCCGTGTGTGCTGACGGACAACCACGGACGTCCTGTGTGTACTGAACAGACAGCCCACATGGGCCAAAATCACCCGAACAGTCCACGAGAAGGGTCAGCGTGCTGAGTCCATGGACCAACGTGCTGATATGTGTACTGATGGACAGCCACAAACGTCCTGTGTGTGCTGACGGACACACACGGATAGCCACGGACGACCTGTGTGTGCTGACGGATGTTGGGGTCAAAAACAGTTACGACGAATTTAACATTAAAAACGTCCGAAGAAGAAAATAAGAATTTCTCCGAAGAGTACTTTTCGAAATAGATTCTTCCTTACGAAAAAGCTTTACGGAAGAAAGAATCGAGATGTCCGACGAAAGCTCGAAACGGGTCGTTACGCAGCGACCGAACGTCCGTCCCGGTCGGTCGCAACGTAGCGACCGAGCCCGGCCAAACTCGGTCGCTACGTAGCGACCGAGCGATCGTCCTGCTCGGTCGCTACGTAGCGACCGAGCTCAAGCCATAGCTCGGTCGCTACGTAGCGACCGAGCAATCGTCCCGCTCGGTCGCTACGTAGCGACTGAGCTCGAGCCAAAGCTCGGTCGCTACGTAGCGACCAAGCGATCGTCCCGCTCGGTCGCTACGTAGCAACCGAGCTCGGCCAAGCTCGGTCGCTACGTAGCGACCGAGCGCTCGTCCCGCACGGTCGCTACGAAGCGACCGGGCTCGAGCCAAAGTTTGGTCGCTGTGTAAGCGATTGAACCTTTCTGAACATCGATACGACACCAGTTCTTGCATTCTCGTCAAAACCTTTGAATGCTATCTCCCGAAGACCGTAGCAAGCTCAGTCCATGTTTCCCGCCATTCTAATTCGTCGATCAAACTTCGCGGATTAGAAACCGCGGAAAACTCGTAGTAAACGTGTCGAGTCGGAAGACGGCCCAAAGGGACCTAAAACACGACTCGAGGCCCATCCTATGATTTTCCTAACCAAAAGCCCGTAAACCACAGCATGGTTTATGCTTGGCCCACAAGGGAGGATAAATGTCAAGTTTCCGCAGATAAATACGGAAGTTTTGAAGATAATTGTGAAGATCGGGAAAAATGGAATATCTCCATTTTTATGCTATGACGGCTTAAGGGCAGAAGAGTAAAAGCGTAAACCGACCTTGGAGCTAGTATATAAGGAGTCCTAGGCGAGGAGCAAGAGGGGAGAACTTTTTCAGAGCAAACTTAGCACTTAGAGCAATTTAGGCATTTTTCCGTTTTTGTTATTTCGAGCTGCGACTCAATTAGGTTTAGTCGTCTTAGGGTTACTAGAACTAGGAATCTCGCCGACAGCTCTCGAGCCCAGGCTTATACCTTGTTGTAAACGCTCATACGCAGATTCGGAATAAGATCTACTTTGCTCTCTTTTCGATTTCTTATTTTAATCGTTGTTGTTCTCGTGTTCTGATTGCTTGACGTGTGGTAATTAACAGATATCCGGGTCCTCTGGAAATTAGGGTTTTCTTAGTTTCCTTATTTAAATGGAAATCGACAGTGTGAATTTAGGTTCCCACAGTTTGGCGCTAGAAGGAGGGGGATATACGGATCAATCTAGCCCGCAAAAGCCACTCAACGATCAGGAACGACATGCAAGATTCGATGTGTGCGAACGTCATCTCATTCAAGGGGGGAGAAACGATCGATCGAGCCAAGCCTCGAAACGATCACCTTGTTATCGAGTTGACGATTCGAGATATCAACGTCGCTAGAGTGCTAATCGATACCGGAAGCTCTGCCGATATCATCTTCAAAGACACTCTTGAAAAGATGGGGATCAATCAATCCGAAGTCACGAAATGCCCAAGCCCACTTCTAGGACTTTCGGGGGAAACGACCATGGCCTATGGATCGATTAGACTCACTGTCAAAGCCGGAACCGTGACAAACGTCCCAGAGTTTCTAGTCGTTGACCGCCCCGCATCTTACAACGTTATCATGGGAACGCCATGGTTGAACACCATGGGCGCAATCCCATCAACCTATCATCTTTGCCTCAAGTTCCCGACCCCTAACGGAGTCGAGGTAATTTGGGGAATTCCGAGAGTTTCACAGGTTTGTTTCGCCGCGGAACTAAAAAAAAAGAGACCGATCCTCGAAATCACTCCTAAGAGAGCGGATAAAAAGACCTCCAGCAAAGATACGCGAAGTCAGGATTCAGCGGAATTCTTCTGGCAGTCTCGCAGCATCGCAGCTCTAGATGAAAACCATGAGCCAACATGCGAACCCGTGGTAACGATCTGTCTCGTCGAAGCCTTCCCAGAACGCTGCATCGAGATTGGAGCCAATCTCCACGAGACTTTAAGGACTGAACTCATAACCTGTCTTAAAAGGAACCTTAATACTTTCGCATGGGCTGCGGAAGATATGCTGGGAATCGACATTAACATAACATGTCACGAGCTGAATATCGACCCAACATTCAAACCCGTCAAACAGAAAAGACGGAAGCTAGGACCTGAACGTGCTGCCGCAGTAAACGATTAGGTCGAAAAACTACTTAAAGTTGGGTCGATAACGGAAGTAAGATACCCGGACTGGCTCGCCAACCCCGTAGTAGTCAAAAAGAAAAACGGAAAGTGGCGAGTTTGCGTAGATTTTACCGACCTAAACAAGGCATGTCCAAAGGATAGCTTCCCTCTACCACATATCGATCGATTGGTAGAAGCAACAGCAGGCAACAAACTCTTATCCTTCATGGATGCCTTCTCAGGTTATAATCAAATTAGGATGAATCCCGACGATCGTGAGAAGACTGCGTTCATTACCGATCGCGGAACTTATTGCTATAAGGTAATGCCCTTCGGCCTCAAAAGCGCTGGAGCAACTTACCAATGACTCGTGAACCGAATGTTCTCCAAACAACTCGGAAAAACGATGGAAGTTTATATCGACGACATGCTCGTCAAATCCCTCAAAGCAAGAGATCACGTGTCACATCTCGAAGAATGCTTTGCACAACTAAATTCCCATAACATGAAGCTCAACCTGACGAAATGTAGATTCGCCGTGGCATCGGGAGAATTCCTCGGCTACTTGGTCATATACCGCGGTATCGAAGCAAATCCAAAACAGATCAACGCACTAATCGAGATGGCTTCACCAAAGAATAAGCGGGAAGTCCAAAAACTGACCGGCAGAATCGCAGCGCTTAACCGATTTATTTCACGATCAACAGACAAGTGCCTGCCCTTCTACGACTTCTTGCGAGGAAATAAAAAATTCGAATGGTCGGAAGAATGCGAAAACGCCTTCCAACAGCTGAAGCGTTATTTAGCTACTCCTCCAGTCCTCGCAAAACCCATGGAAGGGGAGCCTTTATTTTTATACATCACTGTGTCGGCAACGGCCGTAAGTGGAGTCCTGATCAGGGAAGAACGCGGGGAGCAGAAACCTATTTTCTACATAAGCAAAACATTGCTGGATGCCGAATCTAGGTATCCGTTGATGGAAAAATTGGCATGCGCGGTTGTAACATCGGCCCGAAAATTAAGACCATATTTCCAATCCCACACAATCATCATCCTCACGACTTTTTCCTTACGGACAATTTTGCATAGCCCGAGTCAGTCAGGCCGACTGGCTAAGTGGGCGGTCGAGTTGAGCGAGTATGACATCGAATACCGACCAAGGACGAGCGCCAAATCACAAGTGCTCGCAGACTTCCTGGTCGAACTTCCAACGGGAACAATAACCAATGAGGAACCAAATTCCACCTGGCTCCTCCACGTCGACGGATCCTCATCCAAGCAAGGTTCAGGTATCGGGATCCGTCTCACATCTCCAACGAACGAGATCTTGGAACAATCGTTCAGGCTAGAATTCCATGCTTCAAACAACGAGGCCGAATACGAAGCATTAATCGCAGGTTTACGTTTGGCTCACGGCTTAAAAATACGTAATCTCCACGCTTACTGCGACTCCCAGTTAGTGGCCAGTCAATTCAGCGGAGAGTATGAGGCCAGAGACGAACGGATGGACGCATACCTCAAACTGGTCCAAGGTCTAGCTCAAGACTTCGACTATTTCGCCCTTACCCGGATCCCCCGTTTCGAGAATGTCCAGGCAGACGCCCTCGCAGCCCTGGCATCACTACTTATAGAAGTATGGGTTCGGAATATCGTCTCGACGACTTTTTTCCGCGGAGTTTAAAAATGTGAATTTTGTCTGATACACTTAAACTTGTCAAAGTCATCTATCCGCCCACTAGAGTCACAACGCTAACGGGCTGGGGGGGCTAACTGTTGGGGTCAAAAACGGTTACGACGAATTTAACATTAAAAACGTCCGAGGAAGAAAATAAGAATTTCTCCGAAGAGTACTTTTCGAAATAGATTCTTCCTTACGAAAAAGCTTTACGGAAGAAAGAATCGAGATGTCCGACGAAAGCCCGAAATGGGTCGTTACGCAGCGACCGAACGTCCGTCCCGCTCGGTCGCTACGTAGCGACCGAGCACGGCCAAACTCGGTCGCTACGTAGCGACCGAGCAATCGTCCCGCTCGGTCGTTATGTAGCGACCAAGATCGAGCCAAAGCACGGTCGCTACGTAGCGACCGAGCGATTGTCCCGCTCGGTCGCTACGTAGCGACCGAGCTCAGCCAAGTTCGGTCGCTACGTAGCGACCGAGCTCGAGCCAAAGCTCGGTCGCTACGTAGCGACCGAGCTCGACCGAGCTCAGCCAAGCTTGGTCGCTACGTAGCGACCGAGCGCTCGTCCCGCTCGGTCGCTACGAAGCAACCGGGCTCGAGCCAAAGTTCGGTCGCTGTGTAAGCGATTGAACCTTTCCGAACATCGATACGACACCAGTTCTTGCATTCTCGTCAAAACCTTCGAATGCTATCTCCCGAAGACCGTAGCAAGCTCAGTCCATGTTTCCCGCCATTCTAATTCGTCGATCAAACTTTGCGGATTAGAAACCGTGGAAAACTCGTAGTAAACGTGTCGAGTCGGAAGACGGCCCAAAGGGACCTAAAACACGACTCGAGGCCCATCCTATAATTTTCCTAACCAAAAGCCCGTAAACCACAGCATGGTTTACGCTTGGCCCACAAGGGAGGATAAATGTCAAGTTTCCGCGGATAAATACGGAAGTTTTGAAGATAATTGTGAAGATCGGGAAAATGGAATATCTCCATTTTTATGCTATGACGGCTTAAGGGCAGAAGAGTAAAAGCGTAAACCGACCTTGGAGCTAGTATAAAAGGAGTCCTAGGCGAGGAGCAAGAGGGAAGAAATTTTTCAGAGCAAACTTAGTACTTAAAGCAATTTAGGCATTTTTCCGTTTTTGTTATTTCGAGCTGCGACTCAATTAGGTTTAGCCGTCTTAGGGTTACTAGAACAAGGAATCTCGCCGACAGCTCTCGAGCCCAGGCTTATACCTTGTTGTAAACGCTCATACGCAGATTCGGAATAAGATCTACTTTGCTCTCTTTTCGATTTCTTATTTTTATCGTTGTTGTTCTCGTGTTCTGATTGCTTGACGTGTTGTAATTAATTGATATCCGGGTCCTCTGGGAAATTAGGGTTTTCCTAGTTCCCTTATTTAAACGGAAATCGACAGTGTGAATTTCGGTTCCCACAACGGACACCCACGGATGTCCTGTGTGTACTGAACAGACAGCCCACGTGGGCAAAATCACCCGAACAGTCCACGGGAAGGGCCAGCGTGCTGAGTCCAAGGACCAGCGTGCTGGTATGTGTACTGATGGACAGCCACAGACGTCCTGTGTGTGCTGACGGAGACACACAGACACCCACTGACACACACGGACAGCCATGGATGTCTTGTGTGTGCTGATGGACAGCCACAGACGTCCTGTGTGTACTGAACAGACAGCCCACATGGGCCAAAATCACCAGAACAGTCCACGGGAATGGCCAGCGTGCTGAGTCCAACGACCAGCGTGCTGATATGTGTACTGATGGACAGCCACAGACGTCCAGTGTGTGCTGACGGAGACACACGGACACACACTGACACACACGGACAGCCATCGATGTCTTGTGTGTGCTGATGGACGGCCACAGACGTCCTGTGTGTACTGAACAGACAGCCCACATGGGCCAAAATCACCTGAACAGTCCATGGGAAGAGTCAGCGTGCTGAGTCCAAGGACCAACGTGCTGATATGTGTACGGATGGACAGCCACGGACGTCATGTGTGTGCTGACGGACACACACGGACACACACGGACAAACACAGACAGCCACGGACGACCTGTGTGTGCTGACGGACACACACGGACGTCATGTGTGTGCTGACGGACACCCACGGACGTCCTGTGTGTGCTTGCGGACACCCACGGACGTCCTGTGTGTACTGAACAGACAGTCCACGTGGGCCAAAATCACCCAAACAGTCCACAGGATGGCCCAGCGTGCTGATTCCAAGGACCAACGTGCTGATATGTGTACTGATGGACAGCCACGTATGTCCTGTGTGTGCTGACGGAAACACACGGACACACACACGGACAGCTACGGACGTCCTTTATGTGCTGACGGACACACACGAACGTCATGTGTGTGCTGACGGACACCCACGGACGTCCTGTGTGTACTGAACAGACATCCCACGTGGACCAAAATCACCCAAAGAGTCCACGGGAAGGGCCAGTGTGCTGAGTCCAAGGAACAGCGTGCTGATATGTGTACTGATGGACAGCTAGGAACGTCCTGTGTGTGTTGACGGAAACACACGAACAGCCACGGATGTGACACCCCCGATTATAAATAACCGGAAATGACACGGTCGATGTTCCCTGATGGTCATCCCGAGGTTCTCGAAATAAATCCGATCGCCTTAGACCAACAACCAAAGAACACAGACGCTCCTATCGAATATTACTCTAGGATTTTCAACCCGATAAAGCAATATTCGATAGTTAGTTCGTCCCGGACAAGGACTAATATCATATGAGAACTCGTAATTTATAAACATCTTTTATACATTATTTATTTACTTTAAACATCTTACAAAGTGTTATAGTTTTATCCTATGGCCTATTGCCCAACAACGTTTTAAGTAAATATACATCAAAAGGTATGTTGCAAGGACAACAAAATACTACCGCTGGTTGGCCATTCCTTCCGTCCAAAAAGTAAAGTGTCTCCCGCCTAAGGGTTACCTGCACACACAAATGAGTCATGAGCAACTAATTTACTCAGTGAATCTAGAATCACAACACAATCAATAATAAACCAAACAGTTATCAAATGCATATACATGATCATGCAAGTACTAGTACTATACTTTAATATCGATCCTCATTGTGAACACTTATTTTAAACATCACTTCCACAACACCCGCCCGTTACCATACTCATATAATACAATATATATATACTAGACCCCAGAAACCACTAAGGCTAACCGAGACTAGTGAGTTAGCATCACCATCATTGTCGAATGTCCGGTATGAACAATCCGACACTGCATCGTCATGCAGTACACGGTCTCCAGGGAGCTACCCCATCATCGTGTCTTCATGACCTTGTCCCGTTCGCAGGACCAAGTCACGGTAATGCGGGGGCTTTAGGGATAGTGAATATAACAAGACTTCACATGATTTTACTTCCATAATCATTCCGAAATTAATTCATAATTAATCCTTAATTAATCATAATTAACTCTTAATTAATTCTAGATTAATCCTTAATTAATCTCATATTAATCTTTAATTAATCCAAGATTAGTACTTAATTAATCATGATTACTCTTTAATTAATCTCAGATTAATTCTCAATTAAACCAAGATTAATTCTTAATTAACCAAGATTAATCCATAATCAAAACCATGATTATTTCATAATTAAGATTAGTACTTGACAACAAGTACTAAGATTATGATTAACCTCACTCTAACCTTTTGATTACTCTTATGTATAGTTCACAATAAGTAAACATAACACCATTCTTATAAACTTGAGAGACTTTACTAACTCAATCAATCTCAACATCTATCTAGACTCACCTAAAGATTAGTCTTGAAACTGGCTTGGACAAGACTTGAGTTCCACTTGAACAAGGCTGAATGGACCAAGAGACTGAATGGACAGGACTGGATACTTCAAGCTTTACTCTACCTCTGACCTGAAACAGAGTGGTATGATCACAAGATCAGTTCGGTTCTAGTCAGTCTACCAAAGTTCAGGACAAGATCAGACTGAGTTCAAATCGGTTTACTCAAGGCCAGATCAAAACATCATAGCTGGTGATTCTAAGAGGTTAATTCAAACCGAAATTAATCAAAATCTGAACTATATCACCACTTAGAGAACTGATCCGACCAAGTTCTTATGTAAACATCAACTAGCTCTGATCAAGACATTACTGAGGTAAGAGACCAAAGCTTACCAAGATGAACCAAAGGATTAGATGGCCTCAGCTGATCCTCTTCTCCAAGGTAAGCTTGTGGCTGGACTGATCAAAGAGAAAGATCAAGGCCTGATCATGATCTGAACTAAACTAGGTCTAGGTTTTTAATCAACAATCTCACCTTCTGATCTTTCTCAAAGCAACAGACTGGTCTAGGGTTGAAGATTAGATCACCAAGAATTTTTTCTTGATTTATTTTCCTATTTTCTCACTGATTTTTCTGTTCTTCTTTCTCTCTTTCTCTCTGAAATTCTCTAGGTTTTTCTGCAGGTTTCAGAACGTGGGAAGCAGCTGGAGAGGGGTTAAATATGAGGTGAGCTTGCTTCAGGTGAGGGTTTCACTCAGGACAAAGCTAAGCTGAGTGGGGACAGCTGACCAGCTGCTTCAGCACTCTCAGCACAAGCTGCTGTCCTTTCCTTAACCTGAAGAAACTCCAGCCCTTTCATGTGCTTCTCACATGACAATCTAAGAAACAAGGCAAGCAAGCAGCTTGTGATTGTCATGTGCCAGTTACTGAAGAAGCTAGGCAAGCAGGCAGGTGCAAGTCATGTGATTAAAGACTGAGCAAGCAGGCTGGTGGAAGACATGAGTCTGGTCCAAAATTACTTGTAGCAGTTGGTTGATAATTTCCAATAATTTTTCAACCAAATATTCCTTGTCTTTGGCTCTCGTCTTGTTCTCGGAAAATCTCTTCCAGTTTAATAAAAATTCGACCAAAATATTTAAGACTCGACCAAACTATCAAGTGAAGGTCTTTCAACCACAAGACAGTCCCTTCGAGAAATTAATCTACCGGGTCGATTTTTATTTTTATTAATCCTTGTTAAACCAACTAAAAACTGGTCGAGCGGGATTTTTCTCGACCAAAAATTTATTGGCTCATGAGGGTTATTACACTCTTCCCCCCTTAAAAGAATTCGTCCCCGAATTCTCAAAATACAAGTGTACACCCTTTACTGGACGACTGGGGTATCTGAGAAGAGTTCTGGATAATCAACTCGGAACTTATCTTCATCCTCCCATGTTATAACAACTCTCTGTCGCTTTCCCCAAAATACTTGAAGTTGCAAAATTTCCCTATTCTTCAATTTCTTGATACGACGCTCGCCTATCCGCAAAGGGCCTTCAGGATAAGTGAGGTTAGGTTGCAAGTTCTCTGGTCGCTTCGGCTCGACCATATTCGGATCTGGTATATGCTTACGCAACATCGATACATGAAATACCGGATGCATAGGCATATCGTGTGGAAGTTCTAGTCTATAGGCTACTTCTCCAACTCTGGCGACAATTCGGTATGGCCCAATATAACGAGTAGCTAGCTTCCCAATTTTTCCAAATCGATCCTTTCCTTTTTGTGCAGCTACTTTCAAGAAGACTAAATCATTTACTGCAAAAATGACTTCTCTTCTACCGCGGTCTGCATACTTCTTTTGTCGGTCTTGAGCCTTCTTCATATTGGTTAGAATTATCCTTACTTTCTCTGCAGCCTCATCTACTATTTCTGGACCAAGAATTCTTCTCTCACCAACTTCTGCCAACATACTGGTGTTCTACAAGGTCGACCATACAATGCTTCGTATGGTGACATACCAATACTAGAGTGGTAGCTATTGTTGTAGGAGAATTCTATCAGCGGAAAAAACTTTTCCCAAGGACCATTCCAGTCGAGGATACATAACCTTAACAGATCTTCCAGAGTTCTAATGGTTCTTTCGGTTTGGCCATCGGTTTCTGGATGAAATGCTGTACTCATATGCAAATCAGTTCCCAAGGCTTGTTGAAAGGCTCGCCAAAATTCAGCTGTAAAGCGCGGGTCTCGGTCTGAAACTATATTTGCTGGTACCCCATGAAGCTTTACTATTTCCTCCAAATACAGCTCTGCTAACGTCTCAACTTTGTCTGTAAGTTTCATCGGTAGGAAATGAGCAGATTTGGTGAGACGATCGACAATCACCCAAACTGCATCATTCCCACGGCCGGGTGCTCGAGGTAAACCAGAAATAAAGTCCATTGCTACTGCATCCCATTTCCATTCAGGGATAGGTAGGCTTTGAAGTAAGCCACCTGGGACTTGGTGTTCAGCTTTTATCTGCTGGACACTGAGAAACCCATATGGCAACATCTCTCTTCATCCCTGGCCAGTGGTAATATCTTTGATATCTTGATACATCTTTGTGCTCCCGGGATGAATACTTAAGAGAGAATGGTGTGCAGTTCTTAGAATCTCCTCTTGAAGTCCTTCTCCTTTCGGAACAGTTACTCGACCATTGAGTAACAAAGTTCCATCACTTGCAACTTGATATCCTCCGAAGTTTCCTTCATTCAACTGCTCTCGTATCTTCTTCAGGTTCACATCTCTCATTTGATATTCTCGGATACGAGAAAGTAAACCAGCTTGGCTTACTGCTTGTAGTCCTAGAGGTTCTCTTTCCTCTCCTTCTAAGGCAGCCAAACTAATCATCTTGAATTCCGCTTCCAGGTTCTGGAGTTCTTTTTCAATATCTACATCAACTTTCCTTCTGCTCAACGCATCTGCAACAACGTTGGCTTTTCCTGGATGGTATAGGTTCTGCATGTCGTAATCAGCTACGAACTCCATCCATCGTCTTTGCCTTAGGTTCAAATCAGGTTGAGTGAAAAGATACTTAAGGCTTTTATGGTCAGTGAACACTTGGATCTTCTCACCATACATGTACGATCGCCAAATCCGAAGGGCAAATACTACTGCAGCCATCTCTAGGTCATGTGTCGGATAATTCACTTCATGCTTTCTTAGTTGCCTAGATGCATAGGCGATTACCTTATCTTCCTGCATCAGCACACAACCTAAACCAACATGAGATGCATCCGTATACACAGTGTATGGTTGGTTAGGCTTAGGCAATGCTAAGATAGGTGCAGTCGTCAAAGCTTCTTTTAACTTTTCGAATGCTTTCTCGGTTTCTATACTCCATTCATAAGCAATCCCTTTACCGGTAAGACGAGTCAAAGGCTTTGATATGCTTGCAAATCCTTGGACAAACTTTCTGTAATAGCCGGCCAATCCGAGAAAACTTCGAATCTCGGTAACAGAAGTCGGATGCGGCCATTCCTTAATAGCAGCTATCTTTTCTGGATCGATGGCAACTCCTTCTTCTGACATTCGATGTCCTAAGAAGCCAACTTCTCTTTTCCAGAAACGACATTTACTAAGCTTAGCAAAAGGCTTTTGATCTCGGAGACGCTCCAAAACTAGTCGTTGATGCCTTTCGTGTTCTTCTGCACTTCGGGAATATATGAGGATGTCGTCAATGAATATGATAACAAACTCATCCAGGTAATCCCGAAATACTTCATTCATCAGTCGCATAAATGCAGCCGGGGCATTGGTAAGACCAAAAGGCATTACTACGAACTCAAAGTGTCCATAGCGGGAAAGGCGGTCTCATGATATCGGCTTCGGAAATCGGAATCTGATGATAACCCGAAGCTAAATCAATCTTCGAAAACCAGCTTGCACCTTGTAACTGGTCTAATAGTTCATCAATTCTTGGGAGTGGGTACTTGTCTTTTATGGTTACGTTATTGATTCCACGATAATCAATACATAACCGCATGCTTCCGTCTTTCTTCTTTACAAATAGCACGGGTGCTCCCCATGGTGATGAACTAGGACGTATGAAACCTTTGTCTAACAAATCAGCTAACTGCTGCTTCAACTCAGCGAGTTCTGCTGGTGCCATTCGGTATGGTGCCTTTGCTATTGCAGCTGATCCGGGTTCTAAGGTTATACTAAAGGGGTTACTCCTAGACGGCGGCAATCTCCTCTAATGCCTTAAACACGTCCTCGTATTCTCTGACTACTGGTATTTCTTCCATGTTCTGCTCTTTCTCGTCTTCTACTGGTCCAGCAACTAAGGTCACTAAGTATACTTCTTCACCCTTCTCCAAAAGGTTTTCAATTCTCAGTGCTGACACTAATGACGCTCCAACACTTGGTACTATGCCATGGTAAGCTAAAGGGGGTTGGGTATCTCTCTCGAAAACAATCTTCCCTCGACCACAATCAAGGTGAGCTCGGTAACTTGACAGCCAATCCATCCCTAAGATTACCTCGTACCTCTCTAAGGGGAGAACTAACAAATCAGCCGGAAAAACCATATCTTGGATAATGATTGGAACTCTTAGAATACAGCCTTCAGTTTCAAGAACTTGATCTTCGGGAGTTAGAACAGGAATGGATAAATTCACCTTAGTGAATTCTCCATCGAATCGGGATGCTACTTCGGGAGCTACAAAACTATGTGTTGCTCCAGAATCGAAAAGGATGTGGGCGGATATTCCACCCACAAGCAAAGTCCCTGTCAATAATTGACTTTACCGTCAATTACTTACTCAACCACTTTTATTATTTTATTTTTTTATACCACTAATTCACAAATCATTAAAAAAATTATGCAACACTCAATTTGGTAAGAAAACAAACCTGAAATTGGACCCTGAGGTGGTCCGGATGGTCCTGGTAACTCTAAAGCGTAAGCCCTACCAGCAGTGGCTTGACGCTTAGCAGGAGGTAAGGGTAAAGGTGGGTTAACTGGTCTGGCGGGTAGAGCACTCGATACAACAGGCTGAGCAAGATGAGTGCGTGGACATGATGTCGCGTAATGTCCTCGCTCTCCACACGTGAAACAAGTATGTGAGATGGTACAGCCGATTGGAACGTACCACGTTCGGACAATCTCGCCTAACATGGCCCAGCTGGCCACAAGTGAAACAAGTCAGGGTTCTAGGCATAGGACCTCCAGAATGACCCCCCGAAAAACTCTACCTCCTCCTCCTTGCTGCATAGCAGAATGCGGCTGAGGCTGGAACGGAACAGATGGACGTCTAGGTTGTGCAGAATGGCTAGAAAAAGCTCTCTCAGCAGCAATGGCCTCCTCAACGTTCACAGCACGCTCAACAAGATCAGCAAGCCTATGAAACTCTACTGCCTCAAGTCTGCTCCTGATATATGGGTTAATTCCTCGAAGGAACTTACGGATAATCATCATCTCGTCCTCCCGACCATAGTGGACATAGTTCCTGAGACGGGTGAACTCTGCCTCATACTTCCTAACAGATAATCCTCCCTGAACTAGCTCCATGAATTTAATTCCAATCGATCACGGGCTTCCGGTGGGAAGTACTTTCGAGCGAACGCTGTACGGAAGTCAGCCCAACTCAGATTGAATCTCTAAAGTTCCCCTCAACGCATAACCACCAACTGATGGCGTCCTTCTCCAGATAGTAAACAGCCACGTCCTTCCTGAATTCTACCGAACAACGGGTTGGAGCAAAGTTCTGCTCGAGATTGTGCAGCCATGCATCAGCTTCAAAGGGATCAGTACCTCCCTGGTAACGCTTCGTCCCCAAGTTCTTCATAATCATGACTATCTTCAGAAAGTCCAGATGAGAAATGGTAGGTACTGGAGCTGGCTGAGCACGCTGTGCTTCAAGCTGTGCATTCAGTGCTTGATGTTGCAAATTCACCATCTCAGCCATCAGTTCTAGAAGTGCTATTATACCTGAATCAGTTGGCGCTGGTCCAGGTTGTGCTGCCGGAATAGGTGCAGCAGGGGCTGGTGGAAAATGAGCAGCAGGAGATGCAGGAGCTGCGGGATGATCTCCGTGCACTGGACTATCGTGTACCACATCCACCTCGATGTCCATAAAGTACGGGTCTGGAGACAAAGGCATGTGCACCCGTGTCTGATCATATGACCCTTCAGATGGGTCAGTCTCAAAGCTAGAGCCCGAAGGTGTAGCATCAAAGCTAGGAGTCGGAAGTGGTGTCAGAGTAGATGGCAGCAAGAGTCTGAAGATGATGAAATCGAAATTGGGAGGTTTGGACCTCCACGGCGTCCAAAGAGTGCTCTTCTCGGTGGCATCTGCAACGAAAGAACATGGTAAGTTTCTACCCAGGTCTATCTATTTCTAAAAGAAGGAACAAACCAGCATATCCTAATTATCCTTGCGACACATTTTTGACTCGAAAATTATTTGAAACAAGTCCCAATCTAGCATCGTATAACCATGCTCTGATACCACCTTTGTGACACCCCCGATTATAAATAACCGGAAATGACACGGTCGATGTTCCCTGATGGTCGACCCGAGGTTCTCGAAATAAATCCGATCGCCTTAGACCAACAACCAAAGAACACATACGCTCCTATCGAATATTACTCTAGGCTTTTCAACCCGATAAAGCAATATTCGATAGTTAGTTCGTCCCGGACAAGGACTAATATCATATGAGAACTCGTAATTTATAAACATCTTTTATACATTATTTATTTACTTTAAACATCTTACAAAGTGTTATAGTTTTATCCTATGGCCTATTGCCCAACAACGTTTTAAGTAAATATACATCAAAAGGTACGTTGCAAGGACAACAAAATACTACCGCTGGTTGGCCATTCCTTCCGTCCAAAAAGTAAAGTGTCTCCCGCCTAAGGGTTACCTGCACACACAAATGAGTCATGAGCAACTAATTTACTCAGTGAATCTAGAATCACAACACAATCAATAATAAACCAAACCGTTATCAAATGCATATACATGATCATGCAAGTACTAGTACTATACTTTAATATCGATCCTCATTGTGAATACTTAATTTAAACATCACTTCCACAACATCCGCCCGTTACCATACTCATATAATACAATATATATACTAGACCCCAGAAACCACTAAGGCTAACCGAGACTAGTGAGTTAGCATCACCATCATTGTCGAATGTCCGGTATGAACAATCCGACACTGCATTGTCATGCAGTACACGGTCTCCAGGGAGCTACCCCATCATCGTGTCTTCATGACCTTGTCCCGTTCGCAGGACCAAGTCATGGTAATGCGGGGGCTTTAGGGATAGTGAATATAACAAGACTTCACATGATTTTACTTCCATAATCATTCCGAAATTAATTCATAATTAATCCTTAATTAATCATAATTAACTCTTAATTAATTCTAGATTAATCCTTAATTAATCTCATATTAATCTTTAATTAATCCAAGATTAGTACTTAATTAATCATGATTACTCTTTAATTAATCTCAGATTAATTCTCAATTAAACCAAGATTAATTCTTAATTAAGATTAGTACTTGACAACAAGTACTAAGATTATGATTAACCTCACTCTAACCTTTTGATTACTCTTATGTATAGTTCACAATAAGTAAACATAACACCATTCTTATAAACTTGAGAGACTTTACTAACTCAATCAATCTCAACATCTATCTAGACTCACCTAAAGATTAGTCTTGAAACTGGCTTGGACAAGACTTGAGTTCCACTTGAACAAGGCTGAATGGACCAAGAGACTGAATGGACAGGACTGGATACTTCAAGCTTTACTCTACCTCTGACCTGAAACAGAGTGGTATGATCACAAAATCAGTTCGGTTCTAGTCAGTCTACCAAAGTTCAGGACAAGATCAGACTGAGTTCAAATCGGTTTACTCAAGGCCAGATCAAAACATCATAGCTGGTGATTCTAAGAGGTTGATTCAAACCGAAATTAATCAAAATCTGAACTATATCACCACTTAAAGAACTGATCCGACCAAGTTCTTATGTAAACATCAACTAGCTCTGATCAAGACATTACTGAGGTAAGAGACCAAAGATTACCAAGATGAACCAAAGGATTAGATGGCCTCAGCTGATCCTCTTCTCCAAGGTAAGCTTGTGGCTGGACAGATCAAAGAGAAAGATCAAGGCCTGATCATGATCTTAACTAAACTATGTCTAGGTTTTTATTCAACAATCTCACCTTCTGATCTTTCTCAAAGCAACAGACTGGTCTAGGGTTGAAGATTAGATCACCAAGAATTTTTTCTTGATTTATTTTCCTAATTTTCTCACTGATTTTTCTGTTCTTCTTTCTCTCTTTCTCTCTGAAATTCTCTAGGTTTTTCTGTAGGTTTCAGAACGTGGGAAGCAGCTGGAGAGGGGTTAAATATGAGGTGAGCTTGCTTCAGGTGAGGGTTTCACTCAGGACAAAGCTAAGCTGAGTGAGGACAGCTGACCAGCTGCTTCAGCACTATCAGCACAAGCTGCTGTCCTTTCCTTAAACCTGAAGAAACTCCAGCCCTTTCATGGGCTTCTCACATGACAATCTAAGAAACAAGGCAAGCAAGCAGCTTGTGATTGTCATGTGCCAGTTACTGAAGAAGCTAGGCAAGCAGGCAGGTGCAAGTCATGTGATTAAAGACTGAGCAAGCAGGCTGGTGGAAGACATGAGTCTGGTCCAAAATTACTTGTAGCAGTTGGTTGATAATTTCCAATAATTTTTCAACCAAATATTCCTTGTCTTTGGCTCTCATCTTGTTCTCGGAAAATCTCTTCCAGTTTAATAAAAATTCGACCAAAATATTTAAGACTCGACCAAACTATCAAGTGAAGGTCTTTCAACCACAAGACAGTCCCTTCGAGAAATTAATCTACCGGGTCGATTTTTATTTTTATTAATCCTTGTTAAACCAACTAAAAACTGGTCGAGCGGGATTTTTCTCGACCAAAAATTTATTGGCTCATGAGGGTTATTACAACGGACGTCCTGTGTGTGTTGGCAGACACCCACGGACGTTCTGTGTGTACTGAACAGACAGCCCACGTGGGCCAAAATCACCCGAACAGTCCACGGGAAGGGCCAGCGTGCTGAGTCTAAGGACCCGCGTGCTGATATGTGTACTGATGGACAGCGACGGACGTCCTGTGTGTGCTGATGGACACACACGGACAGCCATGGACTACCTGTGCGTGCTGACGGACACACACAGACGTCCTGTGTGTGCTGACGAACACCCACGGACGTCCTATGTGTGCTGGCGGACACCCACAGACGTCCAGTGTGTACTGAACAGACAGCCCACGTGGGGCAACATCACCCAAACAGTCCACGGGATTACCCAGCGTGCTGATTCCAAGGACCAACGTGCTGATATGTGTACTGATAAACAGCCACGGATGTTCTGTGTGTGCTGACGGACACACACGGACACACACACGAACAGCTACGGACGTTCTTTATGTGCTGACAGACACACACGAACGTAATGTGTGTGCTGACGGACACGCACGGACGTCATGTGTGTACTGAACAGACATCCCTTGTGGGCCAAAATCACCCGAAGAGTCCACGGGAAGGGCCAGTGTGCTGAGTCCAAAGAACAGCATGCTGATATGTGTACTGATGGACAGCCAAGAACGTCCTATGTGTGCTGACGGAAACAAACGGACACACACGGACAGCCACGGACGTCCTATGTGTGCTGACAGACAGCCACGCACGTCCTATGTGTGTTGGCGGACACCCACGGACGTCCTGTGTGTACTGAATAAACAGCCCACGTGGGCCAAAATCATCTAAACAGTCCACGGGATGGGCCAGCGTGCTGAGTTCAAGGACCAACGTGATGATATGTGTACTGATGGACAGCCACGGACGTCCTGTGTGTGCTGACAGACACACACCAAGGTCCCGTGTGTGCTGACGGACAGCCACGGACGTCCTGTGTGTACTGAACAGACAGCCCACATGGGCCAAAATCACCCGAACAGTCCACGGGAAGGGTCAGCGTGCTGAGTCCAAGGACCAACGTGCTGATATGTGTACTGATGGACAGCCACAGACGTCCTGTGTGTGCTGACGGACACACACGGACAGCCACGGATGACCTGTGTGTGCTGACGGACACACACGGACGTCCGGTGTGTGCTGACGGACACCCACGGATGTCCTGTATGTACTGAACAGACAGCCCACGTGGGCCAAAATCACCCGAACAGTCCACAGGAAGGGCCAGCGTGCTGAGTCCAAGGACCAGCGTGCTGATATGTTTACTGATGGACAGCCATAGACGTCCTATGTGTGCTGACGGAGACACACGGACACACACTGACACACACGGACAACCATGGATGTCTTGTGTGTGCTGATGGACAGCCACAGACGTCCTGTGTGTACTGAACAGACAGCCCACATGGGCCAAAATCACCTGAACAGTCCACGGGAAAGGCCAGCGTGCTGAGTCCAAGGACCAGCGTGCTGATATGTGTACTGATGGACAGTAACGGACGTCCTGTGTGTGTTGACGGACACACACAGACACACACAAACCCACACGGATAGCCACGGACGTCCTATGTGTGCTAACGGACAGCCATGAACAGCCACGGACGTACTGTGTGTGCTGGCGGACACCCAGGGACGTCCTGTGAGTACTGAACAAACAGCCCACGTGGCTAAAATCACCCAAACAGTCCCCGGATGGGCCAGCGTGCTGAGTCCAAGGACCAACGTGCTGATATGTGTACTGATGGACAGCCACAGACGTCCTGTGTGCTGACGGACAGACACGGACACACACGGACAGCCACGGACGTCCTATGTGTGCTGACCAACACACACGAACGTCCTGTGTGTGCTGACGGACACCCACGGATGTCCTGTGTGTACTGAACAGACAGCCCACGTGGGCCAAAATCACCCAAACATTCCACAGGAAGGGCCAGCGTGCTGAGTCCAAGGACCAACTTGCTGAGTCCAAGGACCAACGTGGTGATATGTGTACTGATGGACAGCCACGGACAACCTGTGTGTGCTGACGGACACAGACGGACACACACGGACACGCACGAACAGCCACAGACGTCCTGTGTGTGCTGGCGGACACCCACAGACGTTCTGTGTGTACTGAACAGACAGCCCACGTGGGCCAAAATCACCCAAACAGTCCACGGGAAGGGCCAGCGTGCTGAGTCCAAGGACCAGCATGCTGATATGTCTACTGATGGACAGCCACGGACGACCTGTGTGTGCTGACGGACACACACGGACGTCCTGTGTGTGCTGACGGACACCCACGGACGTCTTGTGTGTGCTTGCGGACACCCACGGACGTCCTGTGTGTACTGAACATACAGCCCACGTGGGCCAAAATCACCCAAACAGTCCACGGGATGGCCCAGCGTGCTGATTCCAAGGACTAACGTGCTGATATGTGTACTGATGGACAGCCACGTATGTCCTGTGTTTGCTGACGGAAACACACGGACACACACACGGACAGCTAGTGACGTCCTTTATGTGCTGACGGACACACACGAACGTCATGTGTGTGCTGACGGACACCCATGGACGTCCTGTGTGTACTGAACAGACATCCCACGTGGACCAAAATCACCCAAAGAGTCCACGGGAAGGGCCAGTGTGCTGAGTCCAAGGAACAGCATGCTGATATGTGTACTGATGGACAGCCAGGAACGTCCTGTGTGTGTTGACGGAAACACACGGAAACACACGAACAGCCACGGACGTCCTGTGTGTGCTGGCGGACACCCACGGACGTTCTGTGTGTACTGAACGGAAACACACGGTAACACACGAACAGCCACAGACGTCCTGTGTGTGCTGGCGGACACCCACGGACGTTCTGTGTGTACTGAACAGACAGCCCACGTGGGCCAAAATCACCCGAACAGTCCACGGGAAGGACCAACGTGCTGATATGTGTACTGATGGACAGCCATGGACGTCCTGTGTGTGCTGACGGGCACACAAGGACACACATGGACAGCCACAGACGTCCTATGTGTGCTGACAGACACACACGAAGGTCCCGTGTGTGCTGACGGACAGCCACGGACGTCCTGTGTGTACTGTACAGACAGCCCACATGGGCCAAAATCACCCGAACAGTCCACCAGAAGGGTCAGCGTGCTGAGTCCAAGGACCAACGTGCTGATATGTGTACTGATGGACAGCCACAGACGTCCTGTGTGTGCTGACGGACACACACGGACAGCCACGGACGACCTGTGTGTGCTGACGGACACACACGGACGTCCTGTGTGTGCTGACGGACACCCACGGATGTCCTGTGTGTACTGAACAGACAGCCCACGTGGGCCAAAATCACCGGAACAGTCCACGGGAAGGGCCAGCGTGCTGAGTCCAAGGACCAGCGTGCTGATATGTTTACTGATGGACAGCCATAGACGTCCTGTGTGTGCTGACGGAGACACACAGACACACACTGAGACACACGGACAACCATGGATGTCTTGTGTGTGTTGATGGACAGCCACAGACGTCCTGTGTGTACTGAACAGACAGCCCACATGGGCCAAAATCACCTGAACAGTCCACGGGAAAGGCCAGCATGCTGAGTCCAAGGACCAGCGTGCTGATATGTGTACTGATGGACAGCCACTGTAAGACCCGAACCCTGGCCTCTAGACCTGATGGAGTCCGCAGGCTTACTTATTAATTTCTTTGCTTGTTTGATCCATTTTTAAGTCTATTAGTTACTAAGTCATATTCGAACATGAGGTTCATGAACAAAGGAACAGATTGCACAGCGGAATAACAATGTATAAACTTTGTATTACTTAGAAATATGAGATTCAATACACAACTTCTTAACAGACTCATAGACAATCACTAGTTCATCCCTAGCATCATCTAACCACACGTTACACAGCCTCTCACTGACCGAGCCTTCACGGCTCCTTGGCTTGACCAGAACCATCCTTAGTTCCTGAAACCTCAACCAGATAAGCATTAATCATAACCGAGAATAGAACGGATTGATTCTACAATGCTTGGCTTGGTTCCTAGAACTTAGATAAACCTCAGTCAACATAATCACAAAAACGTATGAACCTACCTACCGTATCCTAAGTCATACAACCAACCACCCCTTGACTTAGAATCAGATAGATAGTCCAGAATAGATAACAGAACACACGAACAGATCCGGATCGTCCCCAAAGACCAATCCGTCTATCCGGATAGAATCTAGGTGCGACCGGCCAATGGAGTCCGGCTCAATGGCCCAACGGACTCCCTTACCTGATCCGGCCTTAGGCCTGGATCCAATCGGCCGAGTAAGCCTCAAGCCTAATCCGGAAGGCTTAGCAACCGGTCAGACCTTGCGACTCTACCTTGGCTTAGACAAACCGTGACCTTGTCTTGCTAGACAAGCCATAGGCTGATCCATAAGGATCGGTCCTAACCTGTCCCGAAAGACACCGTTTGGAACATGCACCCTTTGGCCAATCGTGCCTCTTGGTCCTCGTACCTTTTGATGTTCGCAACCTTTGGTAACTCGTACCCTTTGGTCCCTGACACCCTTTGGCAACTCGCAACCTTTGGACACTCATGACTCTTGACAACTCGTGCCCTTTGGGTCATTCCCAACCATTCGTCCTAACCGCCCAGTCTTGGTGCGATCGGATCATCCGTCTAACCGACCCGTGTCAAGGCTAGCGGTCTGGTTATGTTCGGCCAAAGCCTAGGGACGTGTCCCTTGGACTCAACCAACACAACCTTTCGTGTTTAACCAGAGAGAAGAGAAGAGAAACGAATTGAAATAGATAAGGAGAGCCGGATGGGACTTAGGAACCGACCAGAGCCGTGGTGCGGTCGCATGGACCGTCCGTTCGGTCTGATGGAGCCACGGCCCATCACATACCTTGTGAACCACGTCTGGGTTCTCCATGCTCTTCTCCTTGTCTTGATCTCCCATTCTTGACCGGAGTTAGTTCTCAAACGATCAGAGTCGCCGGAACACAACACCACCACAATCGGCCTTTCTCTTGGCCGGAACTCTCTCTTTCTCTCTTTCTTTCTCTCTACGTTTTTCTCTGAGTATTTTACTCTGGAATTCGATAATGAAATCGACCAGAGAGCCCCCATATTTATAGAAAACGAGGGGGTAAGTCTTGCCCCACGAACAGGCACGACTTGCTAGCGAATGGGCACCATCGGCCAAGAGTTGCCCCCTTTCGGCCACTTGCATCCCTTCGCCCTTTCTGATTGGGTTTGGGGTCGGCCACAAGCCCAACCCACGCCCCAGGCCTTCTGGACACAGCCCACAGCCTTGACCAAGGACCCAGCAGCCCATGGCCTCATGGCCGGACCTCCCAGTCCGCCACTGACCCAGACCCGGTCCATCGGCCTAAAGCCCGGACAGTCCGTCTAGCTGAGATGAGCTGATACTCAGCTGCCTCAGCTGAGTGAGCTAGTAGTCCAGCTAGTGGAGCTGACTTAGTAGGGACTGAGCTGGAGTGAACTGAACCTAGCTTCCTTGAGCTGGCCGAGCTACTCGTCCGCTTCGTCCTAGCTACCGTCTTACTCGTCCTAGCTGTCTCTTAGCTTGTATAAGGTTAAGTCTAAGTTTCCTTATGTCCTTAACCTTCTTTCTCGACCATGGAACGCTTGCCTTGATGTCTTAAGACTGGCTTGAACGTTTCCTCGAACCATGGCCGTCCCAACAATCCTATTCAGGATTGGGGGCGTGACAAGTCTCCCCCCCTTGGGATGGATTCGTCCTCGAATCCGAATCGAATGCTTCCTCGGAAACAAACTGGTCCAACCACTCTGGGTACTCTGCTTTCATTCTAGCTTCGGTCTCCCAAGTGATTATATCCTGACCATTACAGTCCCAGACAACTTTGACCATCTGGACCGTCTTCTTCCTTGTTGCTTTTTCCATCCTATCTATGATTCGAACTGGCCTCGTTTCCAAGGTTAGGTTCTTACCAAGATCGTCTGGAATGGCAGGAAGAGCGATGTCTTGGTCCGTCAAACATTTCCGAAGTTGGGAGACGTGGAACACATTATGAAATGCGTCCATCTTGGCCGGCAAGTCCAACTTGTAGGCCACCATCCCAACTCTTTCAATGACCTTGAATGGCCCCAAGTATCTCGGGTCTAACTTCCGTCTCCCGGAAATTCGGACTCGTCCTTTGAAGGTAATCATTTTGAGATACACCAAATCACCTACTTGAAACTCGAGATCTTTCCTTCTTCGATCTGCATAGTTCTTTTGACGATCTTGTGCCTGTCTCATCTTGTCCCTCAAGAACTTGATCTTTTCGGTTGTCTCTTCGACAATCTCCGGACCAATCATGCTGCGTTCCCCAACTTGGGTCCAGCATAGGGGTGTCCTGCATGGACGCCCATACAGAGCTTCGTATGGCGACATGCCAATACTACTATGGAAACTATTGTTGTAAGCAAATTCTACCAGAGGTAGATGTTTCTCCCAGGAATCACCCCAGTCTAGAACACATGCTCGCAACATATCTTCCAATGTCTGGATCGTACGTTCAGACTGTCCATCCGTCTGTGGGTGATAGGCTGTACTCATGTTCACCCTTGTTCCTAAGGCCTTTTGGAAAGCCTTCCAGAAGTAGGATGTGAACCTTGAATCCCTATCTGATACTATGCTTGCCGGCACACCATGTAGTCGGACGATCTCATCAATGTACTTACGTACAATCTGATCTACCCCATCCGACTTCTTGATAGCCAGGAAGTGTGCTGATTTGGTTAGTCGATCAACCACAACCCAAACCGCATCCTTCTTATTCCTCGTGGTAGGGAACCCGGTCACAAAGTCCATTGTGATGTGATCCCATTTCCATTCCGGAATAGGCAAGCTTTGTAATAACCCACTAGGCACTTGATGTTCTGCTTTGATGAGTTGGCAAGTGGAACACTTGGCCACCCATTCCGCTACATCTGCCTTCATACGGATCCAATGATAGAATTTCTTAAGGTTCTGGTACATCTTGGTCGCCCCAGGATGAACCGAGAATCTGGATTTATGAGCTTCCCTCATAATCTCTTCCTTTAGACTCCTATCATTAGGAACACTGATCCGACCGTTTACTAGGATGGTACCATCCTTTGCGATCTGGTACTCCGTCCTATCATTCTGAGCAACCTTATTCAGGTTCTCGTCCTGACCTTGAGCCAACCGGATTCGAGTAAGCAGGTCGGCTTGGTTAACCGCCTCCAACCCCAAAGCTTCGGTCGTCGTAGTCAGCACATTCAGCCGCAGAGCACGGACCATACCGTCCAGGTCGTCCGCCTCCCGTTCGGCCGATACATCAGCCCTCTTCCGGCTCAAAGCGTCTGCTACCAGATTAGCCTTTCCCGGATAGTAGGTGATGTCTAAATCGTAGTCAGCTACGAATTCCATCCACCTCCTCTGCCTTAAGTTTAACTCAGGCTGGGTGAATATATACTTAAGACTCTTATGGTCCGTAAGTATCTGAACTTTGGCGCCATACAAGTATGATCGCCAAATCTTTAAGGCGAATACTACCGCAGCCATTTCGAGATCATGGGTGGGGTAGTTTCCCTCATGTTTCCTCAATTGCCTGGACGCATAGGCAATGACTTTCCCATGCTGGGTCAATACGCAACCTAGTCCAGTGATGGACGCGTCCGTATAGACCACATATGGTTGGTCGGCCTCCGGAAGTACTAGGACGGGTGCGCTAGTCAGCATGTTCTTAAGTGCGGAGAAACATTCCTCACACTCTTCAGCCCATGTGAACTTAACGTCCTTCCCAGTCAACCGCGTCATAGGCTGAGCCAAGCTTGCGAATCCTTTCACAAACTTCCTATAGTAACCTGCCAGCCCTAAGAAGCTTCTGACTTCCGTAGCACTGCGTGGTCGGGGCCAATCCTTGATTGCCCTGATCTTCTCTGGATCCACCGAGATGCCCTGATCGGAAACAATATGGCCGAGGAACCCAATACTCTTCTGCCAAAAACTACATTTACTGAGTTTAGCATAGAGTTTGTGTTCTCGTAATCGTTCCAGCACGGCTCTCAAGTGTTTCTCATGAGATTCCTCATCCTTGGAATAAATTAGGATATCATCAATGAAGATGATCACGAATTCATCCAAGAAATCTCGGAACACGCTGTTCATCATTTTCATGAAAGCGGCAGGTGCATTGGTCAGACCGAACGGCATCACTACGAACTCGTAATGACCGTACCTGGTCCTAAATGCCGTCTTCCTAATATCATTTGGCTCTATAGGGATCTGATGATACCCTGAAGCCAAATCATCTTGGAAAACCACTTGGCTCCTTTGAGTTGATCCAACAGTTCGTCTATCCTGGGCAACGGGTACTTGTTCTTCACAGTGACCCTGTTCAACCCTCGATAGTCGATGCACAGACGCATGCTACCATCCTTCTTTCTCACGAAGAGGACTGGTGCACCCCAAGGGGAGCTACTTGGCCGTATGAACCCCTTGTCAAGCAATTCTTCTAATTGCTTCTTTAGCTCGGCCATCTCGGCCGGAGCCATCCGGTACGGACTCTTGGACAGCGGAGCTGTCCCTGGCTCTAGTTCAATCGTAAATGGATCCGACCTATCAGGGGGGACACCCTGAGGTACCTGGAACACATCTGGGAACTTCGACACCAACGAATCCTCTGAAAGGTCTTTCAGACAGACAGAACTGCCCGGCTCTGTAGTTGTAATTGTAGCCAAAAAGGACTGACAACCCTGTTCCAACATCCGAATCGCTCGAACTGCTGAAACCACTACTTTCTCTTGAGCCGGACACAGACATTGGTACTGGATCGGTCGAAGCCCAGTCTCCAATTGCACACGACCTTTATGGCAATCGAGAGTGGCCCGATACTTTCCCAACCAGTCCATACCTAGGATCACTTCGTGATTCTTTAGGTGGACACAGACTAAATCCACAGGGAATACCTTTCCCTGTATTGACACTGGGATATTTGACATGAGACCTAGTGAGTTCATGGCTTGCCCTCCGGCCGCCCTCACTATCCCAAAATTATCTCCAGCGTCCAGACAGAACAGACCCTTTCCGACCAGTCCCGGACTCACAAAACTATGTGTAGCCCCTGTGTCGAAAAGTACGTGGGTTTCCACACCACCAATCATGAGGGTTCCTAACAGAGACCCTCATCAGAATCCCCTAGACATTCTAGGTTCCATACCAAGCATTTTCTACTTGAATGTAAAAAGAAAAATTTAGGAATTACCAGAGATCGAATCAAACGATCCAGAAGCGCCGTCGTCCCGGGATAGCTCATACACCCTTGGTGTTGTGGTCGGCCTACTCTGGGTCGACTTGCCTGTGTCTCCACGGCCCTTCCCTTGTCCTCCTTGTAACTTAGGACAATCTGACTTGTAGTGTCCAGTCTTGCCACATAGGAAACAAGTCACGGAGCCGCTGCCACTGGACTGGTCTGAGAATCGGTTTGGTCGAGTGCAGTTTTGGATCGTGTGATCCATGCTGCCACATCGCACACAAGCCCCCATGGCCTTCCAGCACTCACCGGGATGATTCTTTCCACACTTGGGACATGTAGGTCGGCCACCAGAGGTCTTACCTCCGTCCACCTGGTCCCACTTCCTCTTTTTATCATTTGTTTTGCCCGACGGGCCAGACTGTGACTTAGCCTTAAGCTTAGCTTCTTCAGCCAAGTTAGACTCTAGCAAAGCCACCCGTTCCACCAGTTCCCCGACGGTGTTGAAAGTGCGGATCGAGCAATGGGTCTTCAGTTCGGGCCTTAGGCCTCGGATGAACCTACGGACCTGGACTGCCTCGTCCTCCAGCTCTCTTCCAACAAACCGTCTGAGCCGGTTGAACTCTTCTTCGTACTCCCGTACGGTCCTGCGGCCTTGGGCCAAATCTAGAAACTGAGCTTCCAGACGATCCCAAGCCTCAGCAGGGAAGTATTTGCGGTTGAATTCAACTTCAAAATCCGCAAAACTTTCCAGACTCCCATTGGTGCGCTTGTCCACCGCAAGCCACCAGTTATGCGCGTCCCCTTCCAGGAAGTGAACCGCAATGTCGCGTCTGTAATCCACTGGACAGCGAGTTGATTGAAAGTTTCGGACCAACCTACTCCTCCACTCGTCTGCCACAATAGGGTCGGTGCTACCGGAGAAATGCTTCGTACCCAACCGGGTTAAATGTTGAAGCAGACTCAGATAGTCCACCTTCTTTCCAGACTTTTCCGGTGGATCGATCTCGATCACCTCGACCGTTTCCACCACTGGACCATTGGTGTTGGGGGTGGTCGTAGCCACAGGCGTAGCCTGGCCAACCGAGGAGTTCACAGTGGCGTGAACAGTTGCGCCATGGCCGCAACCTGAGTCCCCATTACCTTCATGGCCTCTAACAAGTCCTCTTTGGACAGTGCTGCGGGCACATTAGCCGTTCCATCGGCCTCGTTCTCTCATGCTGGTCACCATCGCGGTTAGCGTTCGAGGATTCCACTTCCTCGTCACTCTCCCGATGTTCCTGACCATCCTGTTGCGTCCCTGTAAGATTAGCCTGATCAGTTGGCAACACGTCTCTAGTGTCAGCTGCGGCGGATCGGTTTGCAATCCGGATAGATTGGTCCCGTCCATGGCACTTGACTAGACTGACCGGCTGTTTTCTTACTCTTTCGGGACTTTCCCGATCTGCTTTTTCCAGCCTAAGGATTCAGACAATGTTAGTACGAAACACACTAACATAAACAAAACAAAACAATCCCTAGACTAAGCAATCAAACCTCACCGTGAGACCTAATCAGCTGGCTGCGTGTGTGTGTGTGTGGACTGCCTAACCCAACTATCCTAGAATCAAGCATGCTCTGATACCAACTTGTAAGACCCGAACCCTGGCCTCTCGACCTGATGGAGTCCGCAGGCTTACTTATTAATTTCTTTGCTTGTTTGATCCATTTTAAGTCTATTAGTTACTAAGTCATATTCGAATATGAGGTTCATAAACAAAGGAACAGATTGCACAGCGGAATAACAATGTATAAACTTTGTATTACTTAGAAATATGAGATTCAATACACAACTTCTTAACAGACTCATAGACAATCACTAGTTCATCCCTAGCATCATCTAACCACACGTTACACAGCCTCTCACTGACCGAGCCTTCACGGCTCCTTGGCTTGACCAGAACCATCCTTAGTTCCTGAAACCACAACCAGATAAGCATTAATCATAACCGAGAATAGAACGGATTGATTCTACAATGCTTGGCTTGGTTCCTAGAACTTAGATAAACCTCAGTCAACATAATCACAAAACGTATGAACCTACCTACCGTATCCTAAGTCATACAACAACCACCCCTTGACTTAGAATCAGATAGATAGTCCAGAATAGATAACAGAACACACGAACAGATCCGGATCGTCCCCAAAGACCAATCCGTCTATCCGGATAGAATCTAGGTGCGACCGGCCAATGGAGTCCGGCTCAATGGCCCAACGGACTCCCTTACCTGATCCGGCCTTAGGCCTGGATCCAATCGGCCGAGTAAGCCTCAAGCCTAATCCGGAAGGCTTAGCAACCGGTCAGACCTTGCGACTCTACCTTGGCTTAGACAAACCGTGACCTTGTCTTACTAGACAAGCCATAGGCTGATCCATAAGGATCGGTCCTAACCTGTCCCGAAAGACACGTTTGGAACATGCACCCTTTGGCCAATCGTGCCTCTTGGTCCTCGTACCTTTTGATGTTCGCAACCTTTGGTAACTCGTACCCTTTGGTCCCTGACACCCTTTGGCAACTCGCAACCTTTGGACACTCATGACTCTTGACAACTCGTGCCCTTTGGGTCATTCCCAACCGTTCGTCCTAACCGCCCAGTCTTGGTGCGATCGGATCATCCGTCTAACCGACCCGTGTCAAGGCTAGCGGTTGGTTATGTTCGGCCAAAGCCTAGGGACGTGTCCCTTGGACTCAACCAACACAACCTTTCGTGTTTAACCAGAGAGAAGAGAAGAGAAACGAATTGAAATAGATAAGGAGAGCCGGATGGGACTTAGGAACCGACCAGAGCCGCGGTGCGGTCGCATGGACCGTCCGTTCGGTCTGATGGAGCCACGGCCCATCACATACCTTGTGAACCACGTCTGGGTTCTCCATGCTCTTCTCCTTGTCTTGATCTCCCATTCTTGACCGGAGTTAGTTCTCAAACGATCAGAGTCGCCGGAACACAACACCACCACAATCGGCCTTTCTCTTGGCCGGAACTCTCTCTTTCTCTCTTCTTTCTCTCTACGTTTTTCTCTGAGTATTTTACTCTGGAATTCGATAATGAAATCGACCAGAGAGCCCCCATATTTATAGAAACGAGGGGGTAGTAAGTCTTGCCCCACGAACAGGCACGACTTGCTAGCGAATGGGCACCATCGGCCAAGAGTTGCCCCCTTTCGGCCACTTGCATCCCTTCGCCCTTTCTGATTGGGTTTGGGGTCGGCCACAAGCCCAACCCACGCCCCAGGCCTTCTGGACACAGCCCACAGCCTTGCCAAGGACCCAGCAGCCCATGGCCTCATGGCCGGACTCTCAGTCCGCCCACTGACCCGGACCCGGTCCATCGGCCTAAAGCCCGGACAGTCCAGTCTAGCTGAGAGCTGAGCTGATACTCAGCTGCCTCAGCTGAGTGAGCTAGTAGTCCAGCTAGTGGAGCTGACTTAGTAGGGACTGAGCTGGAGTGAACTGAACCTAGCTTCCTTGAGCTGGCCGAGCTACTCGTCCGCTTCGTCCTAGCTACCGTCTTACTCGTCCTAGCTGTCTCTTAGCTTGTATAAGGTTAAGTCTAAGTTCCTTATGTCCTTAACCTTCTTTCTCGACCATGGAACGCTTGCCTTGATGTCTCAAGACTGGCTTTGAACGTTTCCTCGAACCATGGCCGTCCCAACAATCCTATTCAGGATTGGGGGCGTGAACAGCCCGGACGCTCTGTGTGGTTGACGGACACAACGGACCACACAGACCCCCACGGACGCTACGGACGTCATGTGTGTAACGGACACGCCACGAACATGCCACGGACGTACTCTGGTGCTGGCGGACACCGGGCCGTACTGTGTGTACTGAACAAACAGCCCACGTGGGCTA
>NW_022610056.1:0-40000 GCF_000309985.2 Brassica rapa
AATATTTTCTAGATCCGCCACTGGTGAGATACATTAAAAAGCTATTGAGCTCGTGGTTCATAGGTTCTTTGTGTGATACAAGAGCCCTGAGAAACAGATTGAGAGAGTCAATCAGCACCCACGGATTGAGAGAGTCAATCACCATCTATCCAACATCATCTATCCATCTTCCATCATCAAACATCTATCCATAAACCATTCCATCCCCTTTTATCTTTTAGTTCCTGTGATTATTTTCATTAATCGTAAACTCATTGTTTCTCTTTGTTTTCAGGTTAGTTTGGATAGAAAGGGCTAGCAAGTCGGCCAACTTCACCATCTTCCCGTCCGATCTCATCCTTATCGATAAGATCGACCCATCATTCACCCATCTCATCGACCCTGCTTCCCAGCCTGTAACATTTGGTATCAGAGCCGAAAGGCTCCTAACCCAGGTTATATTAATCCTTTCTATCATTTCTATCTTTCATTCTTGTTTAGTTTTCATTTATAAAACCAAAAAGCCATAAAAATTGTTATTTGCTTCAAGTTTGAATTTCTGCATTTTGTGTTCTTGAGAAAAGAAAATTAAAGAAGAAGAAGTTAGCTAGTTTTGATCCACGAAATTGTTTTGAATATTAGGCTAGTTGTTTGCATTCATTTCCCATTACCATATTTGAATTTTTTTTCATTAGTTCATTTCCTAGTTTCCTTTTTCGGTTTGTTTGCACTTATTAAAAAAAAAAAAAAGAGAACTTATAATCATTTTCGAATTTTATTACCATATTCTTCATATTGCACACATTTAGGTTGTATCATCATTTTATTGCCTCAAAGAAAAGAAAAAAAAAATTATTTGCATTTTATTTTATTTGCCCCTCTCGGTTTATTTACATCCCATAAAAGAAAATTCAAAAAAAAATATATATATTGTCATTGCATTTGCTTCTTATCATTATTGTTCATATTTGCTTGCATAATTTCATCTCATTATAGTGTATTTCGTGCATATCATTGTGCATTTAAAAAAAAAAAATCCATTTAGGTTTGCTTGCATTCCTTCATAGATTTGTTTCCATTTTAGGTTGTTTGCATTTCTTACAAAAAAAAAATCAGTGTTATTTTTTTGCTTCAATATTTTCATGACTTTTGTTTTATTATTACTCCATATTTGATTTATCACGAGCCTGCATTCAAAAAAAAAAAGAAAAATATTCAACTTAGTTTAGTTCACATGGTCCATTATTTGCATATTTATAGGTTTAGCATAAGTTTCATTGCTTATTTTGTTCATTTTCTCTACCAGATACCTAAGCCACTAGTTTGATATATTTATCTTGCAAGGTACATCAATTCTAAGGCTATGGAGTATGAAGAAGATGATCTAAGTGCAATAAATATTTCAGAAATAGATTGGGGAGAAGAACCGGATGACTTAAGTGATGAAGTAGAAGACCAAGAACACCAGTCTTCTTATGAAACTGAATCTGAAATCAGTTATGGACGCCATCATGAGGAGGGTGGAGATGAACCAGAGTCTCTTGAGCAAAGTTTCTCTAGGTCCCTTAGTAGATGGGATGAAGAAGATACACCAATCAAATACTCTTGGTCAAGACCAAGCTGTCCCTGGACAGATTATGGTGGAGAAAAGGAGGACGAGTTGTATGAAGATTACAACCTTACCAAGGAAACAGAGAAGGCAGTACGCTATGGACGTGCCCCATATAGTGTATCAGCTCGACCTAAACCCACCAGCATGAAGAGAGCTCAACAAACACCAACCGGCCAAAAGAAGGGAGTAAGCAAAGATTCTTGTTATACATCCAACACTCTAGTGTTTTCAGGTTCCAGCAAGAACCCTGAGGTGTATTTGAGTTGGGAAATTAACATGGAGAAGTGGCTGCGGTCCAACAACATTCCCAAAGAAAAGAAGCTATCACAAGCTGTCCAAGCCTTCACGGGGAATGCTTATAAAGGGTGGCTAAAGGAGAGCAGTCCAAGCATCTACAACCAGCCTGTGGTAGATTGGAGAGACCTTAAAGTCAGGATGTATAAGGAGTTTGCAGAGAAGTATCAAGACCAAGTAGATGCCACATCAAAGTTCCATTGTCCAGCAACACCGAGGAAGGTGATGTCTACACCAAAACTGCATGCTGTTCCTAAACCAAAGAAGGCTCACGACCATGAACCCAAGAAGATATCATCTAGTGTATTTACACACCAAGAAGGGTTTAAGAGGTCGGCTCAATTACACAAGGCTCAGCCACAGTCAATCACTACACCCTTACCTGAACTGCAAAAGTTACAAGAGATGTGTCAAAAGCTCAAGGAGACTCTAGAACCAAAGGAGGAGAACACATCAAACCAAGGTAAGTCTTCTGACCTTATGAAACCCAAGAACCCAACTTGCTATAGATGCCATAAGCGTGGGCACTTTGCTGCTGTGTGTCCATCTAAGAAATTGAAAGAAACATCACTAGGAGAGAAAATTGATATATCAAAAGCAAGTGATAGTTTAATTCAATCTAATTTGTTGGTTCCCAATACTTGTATGATGCACTTGTCTATGTCAAAAGGTGTTAATACATGTCCTAAAGAGCATGATTCCGTTAAAGAAGAACCACCAGGAGGAGCTCTTGTGATGAACCAGAATAAAGTTCTAGATATAATGCATTACATGTTGCCTAAGGAGGTCAATTCCAAGGCATCTATACTGCCCAATCCGACCAGCACTACACCAGGTATGATCCAAGAACAAGATATAATTAGTAAAGCTAATTTGTATATTCGTGGTACAGGAAGCCCATGTTTGGAACATAGGATCCAAAAGAGTAATGAGCATAATATTTCCAACAAATGGAGGCAGAATACAAGCCAAAGTTTTACAACTCAAAAGAGTGAACCACAAGAAAGTGAGGCCACGACTGAATGTACCAGAGTTGCTGAGACTACTCCAAGAGAAGTCCAAGGTCATGAGATCATTCTTGAGCCACTCCACAATTGGAAGATAAAACGAGAACCATTGATTTTTCTAGTACCAAAACTCAAAGTAAGTTTTACTTTAGATCAGTGTGTTCTTTCTTACTCCTTGACAACATTGATGCACTTGTCTTTCCCACAGGATTTTGAGACAGGTTTAGGAACTCAGAAGAAGTGCACGGCCCAAAGAGGACACCAGTTCTGATATTAGGTACATCACTTGATTTAAATAAAAGAACTGATAGTCTTGTTCCATTAAAACTTTCAAATTCTGGATTTATGCACTTGTCTTTGCCAAAGAGTTTTGATCCAGGGATAAGACAAGGTGATGGACGACCAAGCCATGGTAAAAGGTTGAAAGAAAACCAGGGACAGCACCTGACTTGTCCACAAAACGATGAAGGAGATACAAGAAGCATCAAAAGCAAACAAGCTGCCAAAAAGCAAAACATCCTTCAACTAGCTAAAACCATTTGGGTAAATCTGAACTTTACTTGTATTATTTATAAATTTTCAAACCCAGATATAATGCACTTGTTTCCTACCAGAAGTGTTGAGTTTATTTCAGGAACAGAGGAAACTGATTACATGGGTGAGCCACACAAGGAGGTCACAAGGTGTTTAGATGCCAAAGTAAAACAAGAAGTTACCACAAGAAACTCCTTGATCCCAGACGACCCACCAGGTCATGCGACCCCCATCAGAATGCCAGACCAAAGCAGAGGAGTAGTCATGTCTTCCCTACTCAAAGAAGAGCCACCAGATGTGCCATCAAAGATCAAACCGATCAAATACCAAGGTAAGGTCATAGAATCTCAAAAGAGGATGAAACCTGACTTGCTCTATCTTGGTACAGATTATCCTGTTTCGAGGTCGAAACATTTTCAAGGGATAGGGTATGATGCGGCCATCAAATCAGTAGCAGAACCAGAAGCCAACCAGTTGCACCAAACAGCTAACCCAAAGACTCAACAGGATATGTGTTCAATCAAAACGGCGTATCTCACCAACCAGGAGGACATTGTCCATGAAACTAATTTTCCTGCACTCTACGCTCAATAAGGAGTCAATCCCAATTGGAATCATCATCAAAGATACTCAGAACAGGAAGATATGAATTTTACAAACCGGAGGTTCTCCATCCCGTCCATCTGCGAGTATCCGAGTTTAGAAGTTGTTTCAAGCCCAACAAAGAAGCGTTCCGACCCAAATCAAAGCTTGGAATTCAAGAAGGATATCTTAGCTTTCCAACAAGCCAATAATGAGAAGAAAAGTCCACGGAAATATGGAGTTATGATCAATTTCTCAAAACCGGACAAACCAGTTCTGCACTTGCCTTATTTGGAAGCTGGCTGGTTCAATCAATTGCAAACCAGACATTGGCGACCAGGAGAGACATCTAACCATTCAGGAGACCAATCCTAACGTCCAGGAGAGTCAGAGACGTTCTTACAATGCACCAGCATCCATCAGATTATTCAGAATCAAACAAGACCATACTTGCCATTTTTGGAGTCAAAAGCCATCAATTCTCAACAGCTCTTTTACCATCAAGATTGGCACGACTTCAATACATATTTCTTCAGTAAAGAAGTTCCCAAGAAGCTCACTTACAGCCTCAAACCGTCCAGATACAAAACCAGAATCAAATCCCTTGAAGAAAGCCATTGGAACCAAGAAATTCTCCTAACGGCTAGTTTATCGGTTTCCTTGTTTAGTTTTTGTTTCCTTTCTTTTTTGTGACCGTTTGGTCTCTGTCTGAGGTCATGCTCTGTATAAGCAGACCCATTTGTATACTTTAGATTCACCTTTTTCAATCCTTAAGAAATAATATTCAGTTTATCTTTTATCAAAGAGTTTTCTTTGCTTAAAAATCTGTTCTTTAGTTTCTAAGTGTGAGATACATTAGAAAGGTATTGAGCTCGTGGTTCATAGGTTCTTTGTGTGATACAAGAGCCCTGAGACACAGATTGAGAGAGTCAATCAGCACCCACGGATGAGAGGGTCAATCATCATCTATCCAACATCATCTATTTATCTTCCATCATCAAACATCTATCCATAAACCATTCCATCCCCTTTTATCTTTTAGTTCCTGTGATTATTTTCATTAATCGTAAACTCACTGTTTCTCTTTGTTTTCAGGTTAGTTTGGATAGAAAGGGCTAGCAAGTCGACCAACTTCACCATCTTCCCGTCCGATCTCATCCTTATCGATAAGATCGACCCATCATTCACCCATCTCATCGACCCTGCTTCCCAGCCTGTAACACTGATGGACGTCCTGTGTGTGCTGATGGACACACACGGACACACACAGACAGCCACGGACGTCCTGTGTGTGCTGACGGACACACACGGACACACACAGACAGCCACAGACGTCCTGTGTGTACTGAACAGACAGCCCACGTGGGCCAAAATCACCCGAACAGTCCACTGGAAGGGTCAGCGTTCTGAGTCCAAGGACTAACGTGCTGATATGTGTACTGATGGACAAGCCACGGACGTCCTGTGTGTGCTGACTGACACACACGGACACACACAGACAGCCACGGACGTCCTGTGTGTGATGACGGACACACACGGACGTCCTGTGTGTGCTGACGGAGACCCACAGACGTCATGTGTGTGCTGATGGACACACACGGACGTCCTGTGTGTGCTGACGGAAACCACGGATGTCCTATGTGTACTAAACAGACAGCCACGTGGGCCAAAATCACCCGAACAGTGCACGGGAAGGGCCAGTGTGATAAGTCCATGGACCAGCGTTCTGATATGTGTACTGATGGACAGCCACAGACGTCCTGTGTATGCTGACGGACACACATGGACACACACGGACAGCCACGGACGTCCTGTGTGTGCTGACGGATAGCAAGAGAAAGCCATGGACGTCCTGTGTGGGCTGACGGACACCCATGGATGTCCTGTGTGTACTAAACAGACAGCCACGTGGGCCAAAATCACCCGAACAGTCCACGGGTAGGGCCAGCGTGGAAGACCCGATCCTGGCCACCTAGGCCGCGGTCGATGCCTCACGTCGCTCGGTCCACTTCCTCGCCGAACCTCACGGAGATACAAAACCACCACGACCGGCCCTTTTCCGGCCGATCTCTTGGCCGAGACTCTCTCTCTCCCTCTTTCTCTAGGTTTTTCTCTGAGTATTGTACTCTGGAATTGGATAATTAAATCGACAGGAGAGCCCCCATATTTATAGAAAACGAGGGGGTAAGTCTTGCCCCACGAACAGGCACGACTTGCAAGCGAATGGGCACCATCGGCCAAGGGTTGTCCCCTTTCGGCCACTTGCATCCTTTCGCCCTTTCTGATTGGGTTTGGGGTCGGTCATAAGCCCAACCCACGCCCCAAGCCTCCTGGACTTAGCCCACGGCCTTGTCCAAGGACCCAACAGCCCATGGCCTTATGGCCGGACCTCACAGCCCGCCACTGACCCGGACCCGGACCATCAGCCTAAAACCCGACAAGTCCGTCTAGCTGAGATGAGCTGACTCCCAGCTGCCTCAGCTGAGTGAGCTAGTAGTCCAGCTAGTGGAGCTGACTTAGTAGTGGCTGAGCTGGAGTGAACTCAACCTAGCTTCGTTAAGCTGGTCGAGCTACTTCTCTATCTCATCCAGCTACCGTCTTACTCGTCTTAGCTGTCTCTTTGCTCTTATAAGGTTATGTCTAAGTTTCCTTATGTCCTTAACCTTCTTTCCTGACCATGGAACGCTTGCCTTGATGTCCTAAGACTGGTTGGTACGTTTCCTCGAACCATGGCCGTCCCGACAATCCTTTCCAGGATTGGGGGCGTGACAAGTCTCCCCCACTTGTAATGGATTTGTCCTCGAATCCGGTGATGATTATACCTTGTCCCAAGACAAAATATTCCAACCGAACTTATTCTAGTCTTGATCAGAGAATAGAACAAGCCTGATTCAAAACCACCAAATGACCACTCCGATGTACCAGTCAAGTCCTCACGAACTTGTTCCAATCTTTAGGCTGCTCGTCTTACAACAAGTCCTAACAGACTGTTATGGTTCTTTTGTCTTTCATGGACAATAAAGTTCATGACCTCAGCCACAACGTAATGGATCATCCCCTTAACCGGCCACAACCTTTTCAGGCTTGGCCACATTGCGATCTTAAAAACGCCTCAGACTTGACTTCTGTCCTTCACTGGATTTTGTCATAATTAGATCCTGGTCCATTTACGGACGTGATCGTATTCCGGTCCTGGTCCACTCAGGGACTCGACCGTTTCACCCCAACCATAGGTCCATCTCCGAATAGGTCGTGGCCTGATCTTCGTCCATTACTGGACTTGATCATTCTCAACCGTAGGTCAAACTCCGACTTGGTTGTACTGTGACCATGGTCCTCTCTCGGACATGTTCAATTTCGGCCCTGCCATCTCGGCCGGAGCCGACACAAACGGATTCTAGGACAGCGGAGCTGTCCCAGGTTCCAGTTCAATCATAAATGGATCCGACCTATCAGGGGGGACACCCTGTAGCGAACAGAACACATCTGGGAACTCAGACACCAACGAATCCTCAGAAAGGTCTTTCAGACAGACATAACTGTCAGGCTCTGTAGTTGTAATTGTAGCCAAAGAGGACTGACAACCCTGTTCCAGCATCCGAATCGCTCGAACTGCTGAAACCACTACTTTCTCTTGAGCCTGACACAGACATTGGTACTGGATCGGATGAAGCCCAGTCTCCAATTGCACACGACCTATATGGCAATCGAGAGTGGCCTGATACTTTCCCAACCAGTCCATACCTAGGATCATCTCGTGATTCTTTAGGTGGACACAAACCAGATTCACAGGGAAGACCTTTCCCTGGATCTGCACTGGGATATTCGACATGAAACCTAGTGAGTTCCTGGCTTGCCCACCGGTTGCCCTCACTATCCCAAAATTATCACCAGCGTACAGACAGAACAGACCCTTTCCAACCAGTCCCAGACTCACAAAACCTATGTGTAGCCCTGCGTTGGAAAGTACGTGGGTTTTTACACCACCAATCATGAGGGTTCCTATCAGAGACCCCCATCAGAATCCCCTAGACTATTCTAGGTTCCAGACCAAGCATTACTACTTGAATGTAAAAAGATAAATTTAGAGATTGCCAGAGATCGAATCAAAAGATCCGGAAGTTCCGTCGTCTCGTGACAGTTCATACACCCTTGGTGTTGTGGTTGGTTTGCCTTGGGATGCCTTGCCTGTGTCTCCACGGCCCTTCCCCTGACTTCCTTGCAGCTTGGGACACTCCGATTGGAAATGTCCTTGCTGGCCACAATGGAAACAATTCATCTGGCCGCTTCTACCAGACAGGTTCAGTCGAGGACAGTTTTGAACCCCATGGTCCATGCTGCCACAACGAACACAAGCCCCCTTGGCCTTCCAGCACTCACCGGTATGGTTCCGTCCACATTTGGAACATGCAGGTTGCCAACCAGAGGTCTCACCTCCGTCCACCTGGTCCCATTTTCTCTTTTTTATCATTAGTCTTGCCCGATGGGCCAGACTGTGGCTTAGCCTTCAGCTTAGCTTCTTCAGCCAAGTTAGACTCCAACAAAGCCACCCGTTCCACTTCCAATGGGTACCTAGATGAGTAGGATTTCGGTTTAATCACACATTTGGAAAACGTCCCATACCATTCTCCAAAGCATCTTACTATTGCGAATGCTGACACCATTCACAACAGCAATTATAATATACCTCAATCCCCATCATACTAAGATACTTAACATCATGTTCTTCCAATGATTGGAACGAACACCGTGAGTTTCCTCAATTCTTTCTTTGGACGGATTCAGATTGGAATTGATTCGTTCCATCTGACTCGATCAATGGAAACCTATCTTGACTTATACCGAGTCATAACTGATCCAACTGATCAGAAGTCCACTCGTGTACTGGTCATGTAGTGTCTCCCTTGAGTCAGATTTTAATATTGCATATGCTTTACTTATTATGAACGGCCATCAAGGGATAACACTTAACTTCAGTAGAATGCTGCACGTTTATTTCAACCTAAGCCACTCTCTGGTCCATGTTACTTCCCTTGTTTAGGTCATCCATAAACAAGTCTTGCATTGCTTCCATCCCTTCCAACCCGTCTATTACTTCTACATACTAGATCGACCAACCTTTCTGTTGTTAGGTTCTTGCCCTTGGAAAATGTATCTTGGCTAAGCCGGTTCATCTTAGAATTCCCACATTCACAAGCATGATACCCTAGCTTACCTCAACTCTTTCTTGGCTCACCCCAACTAAGGTTTCATAGTCATCATAGTTTTGGAAATAATTTCTGTTTGGAAACCAACATCATAGAGCGTTGTCCTAAACAGGATCAAGCATGCTCTGATACCAACTTGTAAGACCCGATCCTGGCCACCTAGGCCGCGGTCGATGCCTCACGTCGCTCGGTCCACTTCCTGGCCAAACCTCTTAATTTTTGCCCCTTATTTATAATGTCCCCTAAAGGCGAGGGCTAACTTAGATCTTAGCTAAAGACTTCCCTAGTCATTAATAGCCTAGATCCTTTCAACAGATACGCAGCGGATTATTCTCTAGTTAACCATTGGTCTAAAACCAATCTAACACTTGTCTGGTCGAATCACCTTAGCCTTGGCCAGTTTACTCAACTACCAATTAGCTTAAAGGTCAATCCTAAACCCATACCAAGTCATACGATTCTGAGGTTCCATTCCCCTAAACCATTCTATCTAGATCTACATAAGTAAATCCTAGATCATACCTTTGCCACATCTATGGAGCTTATTAGCTCATCGGTCCTCCATTGACTCGAAGTAACCATTCAACTCATCGAGTCTCTTATTGGTCTTTATCTTTGTTCCTGCATTAAACAGCTCCCCTAGGTACTTAGTCATTCAACCAACCATCCCCACAGACATAAGTAACCTTGGAGAAGTCTTTGAAAGGATAAGGGTTTGCATCTGGCCTTTCTCGGCTCATGCACAATCCGTAATCCTTTTGCCTTATAGGCAATAGTACCAAGTCCATCTTCTGGACTGACAAAGCTCATTAGATCCTAAGTCAATCAACCAACCATCCTCACATGACTTGGAACTGATGAGTCATCATCTGGCCTGACCGGCCTTGGGACTTAACCCAGACAACAGATATGATTTGTTCATACCAACCGATGCATTCATGAATCAGGTTAGGACCGACACCTTGAACCATCATTCAGAGGTCAGGTCGTCCATACTCAACCATGATCAGATCTTACACGGCCTTCCTTGAACAATCACACTTAGGCTCAGTATCTATGGTCTACGACACATAGTACTAGCCACACACTTCGTCATGACTCTTAGCCAATCTCGAAGCTATCAACACCAATGTTGATATCTAGAAGCATCACATCAATACTCTTACTCCAGCAACGTGACTATCCATACTAGTGTTCGGCCATCGAACCATCGTCATGAAACATGATCCGACCACTAGACTTGATAAGCCATCATCCACTTAGCATGTACTGATATAACCGGCCTTCCATTCCATCATGTAGGTCTACTCCCTACATAAGACATATGGCGCCTATCCTACTCACCAACCAAAGTTGATTGTAAGATATCCCACTTAGCCTTTGCGGCCAGAACCATCCAACCATAGTCGGATCGTCCATAGTCCCGTCTAACCGTCTAGTTAAGATCTAGGTGCGATCGACCAGTTATAAGTCCGGCCCAAAGGCTCACGGACCTTCTTACCTGATCCGACCCAAAGCCTGGATCCATACCACAGAGTAAGGCCCAAGACCAAACCGGATTGCCTTGCAACCAATCAGACCTTGCGACACAACACTCCGGTTAAACTAACCGTCCGTCCGTTTGACTATGCAGCCGCGGACTGTCCACTTGGTTCGGCCTAAGCCTTGAACCAATGGCACCGTTTGGAACTCACACCCTTTGGGAACTAGTACCCTTTGGACACACGTGCCTCTTGGCAACTCATGACCCTTGGCAACTCGCACCCATTCAGATGTTCCAACCATTCGACCTAACCGTCCGTATGGACTGTCTTGTCCGTGCGTGTGTCCGGCCTATGGCCAAAGGACCACGCCTTAACCTACACAAGTCATGAACCATTGTGACTGTTCAGGGAAAGGTTGCAACCGTTCAGAACAGAACAGAACCTCCCCTTTCCAATCGGATCACCTGAGGCCGGTGACCATGCGCGCGCCTAACTCGTCGGTTATGGACCGCGACCGCATTACTCTACCAGAACCACGGTTATAACCAATCCCAACACATCAACAAGGCAACGCCAATGTACAGAAGGAGTAGAAGAAGAATTGGATGAAAAGAATGAGAAGAATATGACACAATCCAAACGCCCATGGTTAGACCGCTTCGGACTGTCCAATTGTCTTAGCTGATGAGTCGGTGGTTACCCCACTGACCCTATCTGACTGAACCACGGCTTTGGAGTCCTTCTCCAGACCTTTCTCTATGCCTTGGGTATTCATAACCACACGGCCTCCTCCCTCCTAAACCGTTCTCCTTGCCGGAGATACAAAACCACCACGACCGGCCCTTTTCTGGCCGATCTCTTGGCCGAGACTCTCTCTCTCTCTTTCTCTACGTTTTTCTCTGAGTATTGTACTCTGGAATTGGATAATGAAATCGACAGAGAGCCCCCATATTTATAGAAAACGAGGGGGTAAGTCTTGCCCCACGAACAGGCACGACTTGCAAGCGAATGGGCACCATCGGCCAAGGGTTGTCCCCTTTCGGCCACTTGCATCCTTTCGCCCTTTCTGATTGGGTTTGGGGTCGGTCATAAGCCCAACCCACGCCCCAAGCCTCCTGGACTTAGCCCACGGCCTTGTCCAAGGACCCAACAGCCCATGGCCTCATGGCCGGACCTCACAGCCCGCCACTGACCCGGACCCGGACCATCGGCCTAAAACCCGAACAGTCCGTCTAGCTGAGATGAGCTGACTCCCAGCTGCCTCAGCTGAGTGAGCTAGTAGTCCAGCTATTGGAGCTGACTTAGTAGTGGCTGAGCTGGAGTGAACTCAACCTAGCTTCGTTAAGCTGGTCGAGCAACTTCTCTATCTCATCCAGCTACCGTCTTACTCGTCTTAGCTGTCTCTTTGCTCTTATAAGGTTATGTCTAAGTTTCCTTATGTCCTAAGACAGGTTGGTACGTTTCCTCGAACCATGGCCGTCCCGACAATCCTTTCCAGGATTGGGGGCGTGACACAGCGTGCTAAGTCCATGGACCAGCGTGCTGATATGTGTACTGATGGACAGCCACAGACGTCATGTGCGTGCTGACGGACACACATGGACACACACGGACAGCCACGGACGTCCTGTGTGTGCTGACGGACAGCAAGAGACAGCCACGGACGTCCTGTGTGGGCTGACGGACACCCAAGGACGTCCTGTGTGTACTGAATAGACAGCCCACGTGGGCCAAAATCACCCGAACAGTCCACGGGAAGGGTCAGCGTGCTGAGTCCAAGGACCAACGTGCTGATATGTGTACGGAAGGACAGCCACGGACGTCATGTGTGTACTGACAGACACACACGGACAAACACGGACACGCGCGGACAGCCACGGACGTCCTGTGTGTGCTCACGGATAGCCACGGATGTCCTGTGTGTGCTGGCGGACACCCACGGACGTCCTGTGTATACTGAACAGACAACCCACGTGGGCCAAAATCACCCAAACAGTCCACGGGAAGGGCCAGCGTGCTGAGTCCAAGGACCAACGTGCTGATATGTGTACTGATGGACAGCCACGGACGTCCTGTGTGTGCTGATGGACACAGAGGGACACACACGGACAGACACGGACAGCCACGGATGTCCTGTGTGTGCTGGCGGACACCCACGGACGTCCTGTGTGTACTGAACAAACAGCCCACGTGGGCCAAAATCACACGAACAGTCCACGGGAAGGGTCAGCGTGCTAAGTCCAAGGACCATCATGCTGATATGTGTACTGATGGACAGCCACGGACGTCCTGTGTGTGCTGACAGACACACACGGACACACACAGACACACACAGACAGCCACGGACGTCCTGTGTGTACTGACGGACACACACGGACGTCATGTATGTGCTGACGGACACCCACGGACGTCCTGTGTGTACTATACAGACAGCCCACGTGGGCCAATATGACCCTAACAGTCCACGGGAAGGGCCAGCGTGCTGAGTCCAAGGACCAGCGTGCTGATATGTGTACTGATGGACAGCCACGGATGTCCTGTGTGTGCTGACGGACACAAACAGACACACACGGACACACACATGGACAGCCACAGTTGTCCTGTGTGTACTGACAGACAGCCACAGACGTCCTGTGTGTACTGAACAGACAGCCCACGTGGGCCAAAATCACCCAAACAGTCCACGGGAAGGGCCAGCGTGCTGAGTCCAAGGACCAGCGTGCTGATATGTATACTGATGGACAGCCACGGATGTCCTGTGTGTGCTGACGGACACACACGGACGTCCTGTGTGTGCTGACGGACACACACGGATGTCTTGTGTGTGCTGACGGACAGCCACGGACGTCCTGTGTGTGCTGGCGGACACCCACGGACACACACGGACACACACGGACACACACGGACAGCCACAGACATCCTGTGTGTGCTGACGGACACACATGGACATCATGTGTGTGCTGACGGACACCCACGGATGTCCTGTGTGTACTGAACAGACAGCCCACGTGGGCCAAAATCACCCGAACAGTCCACGGGAAGGGCCAGCGTGATGAGTCCAAGGACCAGCGTGCTGATATGTGTACTGATGGACAGCCACGGACGTCCTGTGTGTGCTGGCGGACACACACAGACACACACGGACACACACGGACAGCCATGGATGTCCTGTGTGTGCTGACGGACAGCCACAAACGTCCGGTGTGTACTGAACAGACAGCCCACGTGGGCCAAAATCACCCGAACAGTCCACGGGAAGTGTCAGCGTGCTGAGTCCAAGGACCAACATGCTGATATGTGTACTGATGGACAGCCACAGACGTCCTGTGTGTGCTGACGGACACACACGGAAACACACAGACAGCCACAGTTGTTCTGTGTGTGCTGACAGACAGCCACAAACGTCCTGTGTGTACTGAACAGACAGCCCACGTGGGCGAAAATCACCCAAACAGTCCACAGGAAGGGTCAGTGTGCTGAGTCCAAGGACCAACATGCTGGTATGTGTACTGATTGACAGCCACGGACGTTCTGTGTGTGCTGACGGACACACACGGACACACACAGAAATCCACAGACGTCTTGTGTTTACTGAACAGACAGCCCACGTGGGCCAAAATCACCCGAACAGTCCACAGGAAGGGTCAGCTTGCTGAGTCCAAGGACCACATTCTGATATGTGTACTGATAGACAACCACGGACGTCCTGTGTGTGCTGACGGACACACACGGACACACACAGACAGCCAAGGACGTCCTGTGTGTGATGACGGACACACACGGACGTCCTGTGTGTGCTGACGGACACCTACGGACGTCCTGTGTGTGCTGACGGACACCCACGGATGTCCTGTGTGTACTGAACAGACAGCCCACGTGGGCCAAAATCACCCGAACAGTCCACGGGAAGGGCCAGCGTGCTGAGTCCAAGGACCAGCGTGCTGATATGTGTACTGATGGACAGCCACGGACGTCCTGTGTGTACTGACGGACAGCCACAGACTTCCTTTGTGTGCTGACGGACAGCCACAGACGTCCTGTGTGTACTTAACAGACAGCCCACGTGGGCTAAAATCACCCAAACAGTCAACGAGAAGGGCCAGCGAGCTGAGTCCATGGACCAGCGTGCTGATATGTGTACTGATGGACAGCCACAGACGTCCTGTGTGTTCTGACGGACACACACGGACAGCGAGAGACGTCCTATGTGTGCTGACGGACAGCCACTGACAGCCACGAACGTCCTTTTTGGGCTGGCGGACACCCATGGACGTCCTGTGTGTACTGAATAGACAGCTCACGTGGGCCAAAATCACACGAACAGTCCACGGGAAGGGTCAGCGTGCTGAGTCCAAGGACCAAAGTGCTGATATGTGTACTGATGGACAGCCACAGACGTGCTGTGTGTGCTGACGGACACACACGGACAGCGAGAGACGTCCTATGTGTGCTGACGGACAGCCATTGACAGCCACGGACGTCCTGTGTGGGCTGGCGGACACCCATGGACGTCCTGTGTGTACTGAATAGACAACTCACGTGGGCCAAAATCACACGAACAGTCCACGGGAAGGGTCAGCGTGTTGAGTCAAAGGACCAACGTGCTGATATGTGTACTGATAGACAGCCACGGACGTCCTTGTGTGCTGACGGACACACACGGACACACACGGACAGCCACGGACGTCCTGTGTGTGCTGACGAACACACACGGACGTCATGTGTGTGCTGACGGATACCCACAGACGTCTTGTGTGTACTGAACAGACAGCCCACTTGGGCCAAATCACCGAACAGTCCACGGGAAGGGCCAGCGTGCTGAGTCCAAGGACCAACGTGCTGATATGTGTACTGATGGACAACGACAGACGTCCTGTGTGTGCTAACGGACACAGACGGACACACACACAGACACACACAAACAGCCACAGCCGCCCTGTGTACTAGACGGACCCCACGGATGTCCTGTGTTGTACTGAACAGACAGCCCCGTGGCCAAAATCACCCAACAGTCATGGGAAGGGCCAGCATGCTGAGTCCCAAGGACCAGCGTGCTGAATGTGTACTGATCAGAGCCACGGATGTCCTGTGTGTGCTGACGGACACACACGGACGTCCTGTGTGTGCTGACGGACACACACGGATGTCCGTTGTGTGCTGACGGACAGCCACGGACGTCCTATTGTGTGCTGGCGGACACCTAATGGACACACACGGACATACACGGACAGCCACGGACATCCTGTGTGTGCTGACGGACACACACGGACGTCATGTGTGTGCTGACGGACACCCACGGATGTCCTGTGTGTACTGAACAGACAGCCCACGTGGGCCAAAATCACCCGAACAGTCCACGGGAAGGGCCAGCGTGATGAGTCCAAGGACCAGCGTGATGAGTCCAAGGACCAGCGTGCTGATATGTGTACTGATGGACAGCCACGGACGTCCTGTGTGTGCTGACGGACACACACAGACACACACTGACACACACGGACAGCCATGGATGTCCTGTGTGTGCTGACGGACAGCCACAAACGTCCTGTGTGTACTGTACAGACAGCCCACGTGGGCCAAAATCACCCGAACAGTCCACGGGATGTGTCAGCGTGCTGAGTCCAAGGACCAACATGCTGATATATGTACTGATGGACAGCCACGGACGTCCTGTGTGTGCTGATGGACACACACGGACACACACAGACAGCCACGTCCTGTGTGTGCTGACGGACACACACTGACGTCCTGTGTGTGCTGACTGAGACCCACAGACGTCCTGTGTGTGCTGACGGACACACACAGATTTCCTGTGTGTGCTGACGGACACACATAGACAGCCACGGACGTCCTGTGTGTGATGACAGACACACACGGACGTCCTGTGTGTGCTGACGGAGACCCACAAACGTCCTGTATGTGCTGACGGACACACACGGACGTCCTGTGTGTGCTGACGGAAACCACGGATGTCCTGTGTGTACTAAACAGACAGCCACGTGGGCCAAAATAACCTGAACAGTCCACGGGAAGGGCCAGGGTGCTAAGTCCATGGACCAGCATGCAGATATGTGTACTGATCGACAGCCACAGACGTCCTGTGTGTGCTGACGGACACACATGGACACACATGGACACACACGGAAAGCCACGGACGTCCTGTGTGTGCTGACGGACAGCAAGAGACAGCCACGGACGTCCTGTTTGGGCTGGCAGACACCCATGGACGTCCTGTGTGTACTGAATAGACAGCCCACGTGGGCCAAAATCACCCGAACAGTCCACTGGAAGGGTCAGCGTGCTGAGTCCAAGGACCAAAGTGCTGATATGTGTACCGATGGACAGCCACAGACGTCATGTGTGTGCTGACGGACACACACGGACAAACACGGACACGCACGGACAGCCATGGACGTCCTGTATGTGCTGACGGACAGCCACGGACGTCCTGTCTGTGCTGGCGGACACCCACGAACGTCCTATGTATACTGAATAGACAGCCCACGTGGGCCAAAATCACCCAAATAGTCCACAGGAAGGGGCAGCGTGCTAAGTCCAAGGACCAACGTGGTGATATGTGTACTGATGGATAGCCACGGACGTCCTGGGTGTGCTAACGGACACAGACGGACACAGACGGACACACATGGACACACACAGATAGCCACAGATGTCCTGTGTGTGCTGGCGGACACCCACGGACGTCCTGTGTATACTGAACAGACAGCCCACGTGGACCAAAATCACCCAAACAGTCCACGGGAAGGGCCAGCGTGCTGAGTCCAAGGACCAACGTGCTGATATGTGTACTGATGGACAGCCACGGACGTCATGTGTGTGCTGATGGACACAGACGGACACACACGGACAGACACGGACAGCCATGGATGTCCTGTGTGTGCTGGCGGACACCCACGGACGTCCTGTGTGTACTGAACAGACAGCCCACGTGGGCCAAAATCACACGAACAGTCCACGGGAAGGGTCAGCGTGCTAAGTCCAAGGACCATCGTGCTGATATGTGTACTGATGGACAGCCACAGACGTCTTGTGTGTGCTGACAGACACACACGGACACACACAGACAGCCACAGACGTCCTGTGTGTACTAACAGACACACACGGACGTCATGTGTGTGCTGACGGACACCCACGAACGTCTTGTGTGTACTGAACAGACAGCCCACGTGGGCCAAAATGACCCGAACAGTCCACGGGAAGGGCCAGCGTGCTGAGTCCAAGGACCAGCGTCCTGATATGTGTACTGATGGACAGCCACGGATGTCTTGTGTGTGCTGACGGACACAACAGACACACACGGACACACACGGACAGCCACGGATGTCCTGTGTGTGCTGACAGACAGCCACAGACGTCCTGTGTGTACTGAACAGACAGCCCACATGGGCGAAAATCACCCAAACAGTCCACGGGAAGGGTCAGTTTGCTGAGTCCAAGGACCAACATGCTGATATGTGTACTGATGGACAGCCACGGACGTTCTGTGTGTGCTGACGGACACACACGGAGACACACAGACAGCCATAGACGTCTTGTGTGTACTGAACAGACAGCCCACGTGGGCCAAAATCACCCGAACAGTCCACAGGAAGGGTCAGCTTGCTGATTCCAAGGACCACATGCTGAGATGTGTACTGAAGGACAGCCACGGACGTCTTGTGTGTGCTGACGGACACACACAGACACACACAGACAGCCAAGGACGTCCTGTGTGTGATGACGAACACACACGGACGTCCTGTGTGTGCTGACGGACACCCACAGACGTCCTGTGTGTGCTGACGGACACCCACGGATGTCCTGTGTGTACTGAACAGAATGCCCACGTGGGCCAAAATTACCCGAACAGTCCACGGGAAGGGCCAGCGTGCTGAGTCCAAGGACCAGCGTGCTGATATGTGTACTGATGGACAGCCACAGACGTCCTGTGTGTACTGACGGACACCCACGGACACACACGGACAGCCACGGACGTCCTGTGTGTGCTGACGGACAGCCACGGATGTCCTGTGTGTACTGAACAGACAGCCCACGTGGGCCAAAATCACCTAAACAGTCCACGAGAAGGGCCAGCGAGCTGAGTTCATGGACCAGCGTGCTGATATGTGTACTGATGGACAGCCACAAACATCCTGTGTGTGCTGACGGACACACACGGACAGCGACAGATGTCCTATGTGTGCTGACAGAGAGCCACTGACAGCCACGGACATCCTGTGTGGACTGGCAGGCACCCATGGACGTCCTGTGTGTACGGAATAGACAGCCCACGTGGGCCAAAATCACACGAACAGTCCACGGGAAGGGTCAGCATGTTGAGTCAAAGGACCAACGTGCTGATATGTGTACTGATGGACAGCCACGGACGTCCTTGTGTGCTGACGGACACACACGGACAGCCACGGACGTCCTGTGTGTGCTGACGGACACACACGGACGTCATGTGTGTGCTGACGGATACCCACAGACGTCCTGTGTGTACTGAACAGACAGCCCACGTGGGCCAAAATCACACGAACAGTCCACGGGAAGGGCCAGCGTGCTGAGTCCAAGGACCAACGTGCTGATATGTATACTGATGGACAGCGACAGACGTCCTATGTGTGCTAACGGACACAGACGGACACACACGGACACACACAAACAGCCACAGCCGTCCTGTGTGTACTGACGGACACCCACGGACGTCCTGTGTGTACAGCCCACATGGGCCAAAATCACCCAAACAGTCCACGGGAAGGGCCAGCGTGCTGAGTCCAAGGACCAGCGTGCTGATATGTGTACTGATGGACATCCACGGATGTCCTGTGTGTGCTGACGGACACACACGGACGTGCCGTGTGTGCTGACGGACAGCCACGGACGTCCTGTGTGTGCTGGCGGACACCCACGGACACACACGGACACACACGGACGTCATGTGTGTGCTGACGGACACCCATGGATGTCCTGTGTGTACTGAACAGACAGCCCACGTGGGCCAAAATCACCCGAACAATCCACGGGAAGGGCCAGCGTGATGAGTCCAAGGACCAGCGTGCTGATATGTGTACTGATGGACAGCCACGGAGGTCCTGTGTGTGTTGACGGACACACACGGACACACACGAACAGCCATGGATGTCCTGTGTGTGCTGACGGACAGCCACAAACGTCCTGTGTGTACTGAACAGACAGCCCACGTGGGCCAAAATCACCCGAATAGTCCACGGGAAGTGTCAGCGTGCTTAGTCCAAGGACCAACATGCTGATATGTGTACTGATGGAGAGCCACGGACGTCCTGTGTGTGCTGACGGACACAGACTGTAAGACCTGATCCCGGCCGACTAGGCCGCGGTCGATGCCTCACGTCGCTCGGTCCATACACTGACCGAACCTCTAAAAGTTTTGCCCTTTATTTAAAAAACATCGCCCATAGGCGAGGGCTAACTCAGATCTTAGCTCAAGACTACCTTAGTCATTCCCTAGCTTATATCATTTCAACTTATGCACAGCGGAATAACATCTATCATCCATTGGACTAAATCCAATCTAATACTTGTCCGGTCGAATCACCTCAGCTAATGGTTAGTATACTCAACTACCAGCTAGCTCCAAGGTTGATTCTGAACACGAACCAAGTCATACAACTCTGAGGTTCCGTTTCCCTAACCATTCTATCTAGATCTATGCAACATTGCTAGATCGTACGTTTGCCACATCCACGGAGCTTGTTAGCTCATCGGCCCAGCTACTCTAGGTGAATGAACTCATAGACCAGCTGATCGGGCTGTCAACATTGCTAGATCGTACCTTTGCCACATCCACGGAGCTTGTTAGCTCATCGGCCCAGCTACTCTAGCTGAATGAACTCATAGACCAGCTGATCGGGCTGTCACACTCACTGAGCTAGGACCGAGGTATGGCCATCTGCCATATACTGCGTCCAGCTCCTTTACACACACAAAACAACTCTCTTAGGTACTTAGTCATTCAGCCAACCATCCCCACAGACTTAACCCTTGAGAAGTCTTCAAACAGCTAAGGACATGCATCTGGCCCTTACCGGCTCATGCACTGTCCCACATCCTTTTGCCTTATCAACTTATGATACCAAGTCCAGCTCATGGACTAACAACGCCCATCAGATCCTGAGTCAATCAACCAACCACCCCACATGACCCAGAACTGATGAGTCTTCACATGTACCTAACCGGCCATGGAACCATGTCCCAACGAAGCCGATCAGTCCTCCTCTTACCACCGGTTCATCCTTTGATCAATCAGATCAGACACCTTGATCCATCATCTATGGATCAGGTCGTCCATCCTTACCCATGATCAGATCACACACGGACTTCCTTGAATAATAACACCCAAGCTCAGTACTTATGGTCCACGCCATCAAGTACTAGCTATACTCTTATTCATGGCTTACTGCTGGTTCCAAACATATTGGACCTTGCAATCCACATGGTTCCTCTAATACCAGGACCCCCATGTGCCTCTTCCATGAGTCGGATTAATGGTTCACACATGACCAAACCCAACACAACTCCATCAGATAAGCATCAATATGCTCTCAGGTACAAAAATGACCTCTTCCAAGTATGCTCCAAAAACTAATTAAAATTCATGATTATTCATGATAATTCCAAACTAAGAGAATACCATAATCAGAATTTGCAGAACCGGCCTCGATCCTATAGATCTCGGCCAAAATCAGCCAAACCGGCCAAAACTGGACATCATCAAATTAATTCCTAAAAATTGATTAAAATACATGAAAACTCATGATAATTCATAACTAAGAGATTCCCATAATCAGATTCCAAAGAATCGACCCAGACCATATAGATCCTGATCATGAACAGCCCGGCCAAGGCCATGGGCAGCATTCCTGAACCGGCCAAGGCCTTGGTTCAGTGCCATCAGGCCTGATCCAACAGACTACACCATAAACATTCCTAATATATATAGTCCTCAAGGACGTGCCATACTTGGCCATGATCAATTCCACAGTCAACAGAATTGTAATTCAAAGGTAATCATAAAACCGGTTACCTTATACATGATCTGATTAGATCATGTGCCTTTCCTTATTATGTTCGGCCATGCTCCTCCAGTGCACGCCTCTATCAACCCTTCTCACATACCTCCTGTATTGATAAGATCCATTCATGGGTCGCACCCCTGATCCCTTACATTGAACTTCTATGAAACCAGTTTCTACACTGCATCCACCTTCAAGGCTATTCATGCCATTGTGAGGGAAGTCCGGCCTTCTCCCTTCTCTCCTGGGTATTTGCGTGTGTTCCCAAGATACAGTGGAAGCCTAGGACGTGTTCATCAGTGGTGAAAACCTACCACAGGGTCGTTCATAACTCCCCTTGCACTTCCATGAAACTGCCTTTCTACACACATCTCTGTGTTTCTTTGAGTTTCAGGGCGTAGGAGGAAGCCCTGGCGTGCCTGCAAAGGCACGGACTTGCCTGCCTTTTATAGAAGAAGGGGCAGTTACCTTTACAAAGGTTGCACCCTTTCGGTATCATTTCTGGCCATTGATTTAATCAATGGTCCAGATCACACCCTTTCGCCTCTTGCAGTTACCAGACTTCCTGGAACTGCCAAACCACTCCTGGACATGTCCAAAATAAGCCCACACGGATTTCCCTAGCTCCTGGCTCAATCCCAAGAGCCAACCAGCCCATCGGCACACACGGGTCGCCCACATGGCCCGGCCACTGTCCAGACCCGGCCAAACTGCCCATGACTTGAACACTCAGTCCAGCTGAGTTGAGCTGATCCCCAGCTGTCCCAGCTGAGTGAGCTATACCATCCAGCTCAGGGAGCTGACCTACATTTCAGTGAGCTACATCGAGCTGCACTACACTTCACCTAGCTGGTCGAGCTTGCTTACTGCATCGCCCAGCTGTTATACACTGTGTCCCACTTGCTTCCTTTATCTTCTTCAATCCTTCTAAGTCCCTTGGTCTATTTCCAGACCTAGACTTAGTTCTCCCATGATCCATTCTGATCACTCACTTCATCGAGCTTCCCCAGATCTCGTCCAGCTACCAGCTCCTTTGAGCTTGCCTCTGCCTTATTTTGGTTAAGTTCCAGCTACCTGATTCCCTTAACCACGTTTTGGGCCATGACACGCTTGTCTTTAGGTCATGTGACCTGACTGGTGCGTCTCCTCGCACTAAGGTCTGTCCGGACGATCCTATCCAGGATCGGGGATGCTACAAGTCTCCCCCACTTAGAATGGATTCGTCCTCGAATCCGGTGGTGCTGACGCCCTGCCTCAAGACTAAGGTTCCAATCAAACTTTTTGCATCCGGAACTTGGAGCATGCTCGTTTGGTTCTTCCAAACCAATTCATTGCATCTCCCTCCTTGTTCCTTCTCACTGATCATGTCTTGATCATCATATATACATGTCTACCCCACTTGATAGAGATTTAACCCAAAATCTTATCAAGTGGTCCATCAAGCACCCATACAAGGACATGACTGGCGTCACTGACCCAACTCTCCAAGTTGCGGTCCTTGTAGACACCAAGTCCATATCTCTCTTTAGAATGTCGTCTACTCTAGACTTCATTCTTTTTCAGATCTTAGTCCACGACTAGATCAAATTCAGTCCCTAGGAACATACTGCGTACTCAAGTCTTAGTAGATTCAACCAATCTCTAAGCCACTCGATGCACCAGCCAAGTCCTAGCGAACATGTTCCAATCTTTAGGCTGATCACTCTACCATGAGTTCTAACAGATTGTTTTGTTCCCTTAAGTCCTTCCCGGACAATAAGGTTTATGATTCCAGCCACCAATTACTGGATCATTCCTTAACCAGCCACAGCCTCTCTCAGCTTGGCCATATTGCGACCTTAGTCCATACTAGACTAGACCGCCTCATCTTGACTCCGTCCATTACTGGACTTCGTCATAATCCGATCCTGGCCTTTCATGGACTCGATCACATTCCGGTCCTGGTCCACTCAGGGACTCAACCATTTTCAACCCGACCGTAGGCCTATCTCCGAATAGGTCGTCATGTGATCGTTGTCCCTTACTGGACTTGATCATTCTTATTCCAACCTTAGGTCAATCTCTGACTTGGTTGTGCTGCGATCCTCATCCCTCATTGGACTTGATCGACTTCAGCTCGGCCATCTCGGCAGGAGCAATACAATAGGGAATTTTGGACATTGGGGCCGTCCCTGGTTCCAGTTCTATTATGAATGGGTCCGACCTATCAGGGGGAATGCCCTGTAGTGACCTAAACACATCATGGAACTCTCGGACCAGCGGTATTCCCTCCGGGTCACCACCCCCTACGACCTCCTTAGTGGCGATTGTGGCCAGATAGCTTCACAACCCTTCATCAGCATCCTCTCAACATGGATTGCTGACACCACCAAGCATCCAGAGATCGGACGTATACCTTGGAACCTGATCGGAGATCCACACCCACTCTCAAACTGCACGCGCTCCCGGTGACAGTCAAGAGTGGCCCGATTCTTTCCAAGCCAGTCCACGCCTATCACATCGTGATTCTCAAGGCGGACAACAATCAGATCCGCAGGCATTACCCTGTCTGTGATCAACAATCAGATCCGCAGGCATTACCCTGTATGTGATCAATACCGGGATGTCTCTAACCAGCCCTAGTGAATCCATCACCTGCCAACTGGCCGCATTCACTATGACAAGACAATCCCATGTTACCATCTGGAACAAACCCTTTCCGACCATTCCTGGACTCACAACACTATGTGTAGTTCCAGTATCGAAAAGTACGTGTGTTTCCACACAACCGATCATTAAGTACTTAGATGAGTAGGATCTCGGTTTGATCACACATTTGGAAAACGTCCCATACCATTCTCCAAAGCATCACACTTCTGTGAACGTCCCACACCATTCACAAAAGTATTTATAGTATACCTCAATCCTCATCATACTAAGATACTTAACATCGTGTTTCCCATTTCCTCCTGAATTGATCCATTCCATTCAATCAATCTTAAGAAATCCTACCTTGACTTACACTCAGTCCAAGATGATCCATCTGATCACAAGCCCACTCATGTACTAGCCAAGTAGCATCTCCCTTAGACCAACATGAACACCGCATATGCTCACTTGTTTAGAACGGCCAGCAGGGAATAACACTGACCTCCAAGAGAGTGCTGCACGTTTCTTTCAACCTAAGCCACTCTCTGGTCCATGTTACTCCCCTTATCCAGGTCGTCCATACAAAGATCTTGCATTGCGTCCATTGTCCAATCCGTCTATTACTCCCAAATAACTAGAAAACTAACCTTTCTGTTTCAGGGTCTTGCCCTCGGAGAGTGCATATCCGGCTCATCTTGGAACTTCCCCGTTCACAAGCATGAAACCCAAACTTACCTCAACTCTCACTTGGCTCACCACAACTAAGGTTCCAAGTCATCTCAGTTTTCAGAAATAATTTCGGTTTGGAACTCAACATCTTTGAGCACTGTCCTTAACAGGAACAAGCATGCTCTGATACCAACTTGTAAGACCCGATCCCGGCCGACTAGGCCGCGGTCGATGCCTCACGTCGCTCGGTCCATACACTGACCGAACCTCTAAAAATTTTGCCTTTTATTTAAAAAACTCGCCCATAGGCGAGGGCTAACTCAGATCTTAGCTCAAGACTACCTTAGTCATTCCCTAGCTTAGATCATTTCAACTTATGCACAGCGGAATAACATCTATCATCCATTGGACTAAATCCAATCTAATACTTGTCCGGTCAAATCACCTCAGCTAATGGTTAGTATACTCAACGACCAGCTAGCTCCAAGGTTGATTCTGAACACGAACCAAGTCATACAAATATGAGGTTCCGTTTCCCTAACCATTCTATCTAGATCTATGCAAAATTTCTAGATCGTACCTTTGCCACATCCACGGAGTTTGTTAGCTCATCGGCCCAGCTACTCTAGCTGAATGAACTCATAGACCAGCTGATCGGGCTGTCACACTCGAACTTAGCTAGGACCGAGGTATGGCCAGCTGCCATATACTGCGTCCAGCTCCTTTACACACACAAAACAACTCCCTTAGGTACTTAGTCATTCAGCCAACCATCCCCACAGACATAAGTAACCCTTGAGAAGTCTTCAAACAGCTAAGGACATGCATCTGGCCCTTACCGGCTCATGCACTGTCCCACATCCTTTTGCCTTATCAACTTATGATACCAAGTCCAGCTCATGGACTAACAACGCCCATCAGATCCTGAGTCAATCAACCAACCACCCCACATGACCCAGAACTGATGAGTCTTCACACGTACCTAACCGGCCATGGAACCATATCCCAACGAAGCCGATCAGTCCTCCTCTTACCACCGGTGCATCCTTTGATCAATCAGATCAGACACCTTGATCCATCATCTATGGATCAGGTCGTCCATCCTTACCCATGATCAGATCACACACGGACTTCCTTGAATAATAACACCCAAGCTCAGTACTTATGGTCCACGCCATCAAGTACTAGCTATACTCTTATTCATGGCTTACTGCTGGTTCCAAACATATTGGACCTTGCAATCCACATGGTTCCTCTAATACCAGGACCCCCATGTGCCTCTTCCATGAGTCGGATTAATGGTTCACACATGACCAAACCCAACACAACTCCATCAGATAAGCATCAATATGCTCTCAGGTACAAAAATGACCTCTTCCAAGTATGCTCCAAAAACTAATTAAAATTCATGATTATTCATGATAATTCCCAACTAAGAGAATGCCATAATCAGAATTTGCAGAACCGGCCTCGATCCTATAGATCTCGGCCAAAATCAACCAAACCGGCCAAAACTGGACATCATCAAATCAATTCCTAAAAATTGATTAAAATACATGAAAACTCATGATAATTCATAACTAAGATATTCCCATAATCAGATTCCAAAGAAACGACCCAGACCATATAGATCCTGATCATGAACAGCCCGGCCAAGGCCATGGGCACCATTCCTGAACCGGCCAAGGCCTTGGTTCAGTGCCATCAGGCCTGATCCAACAGACTACACCATAAACATTCCTAATATATATAGTCCTCAAGGACGTGCCATACTTGGCCATGATCAATTCCACAGTCAACAGAATTGTAATTCAAAGGTAATCATAAAACCGGTTACCTTATACATGATCTGATTAGATCATGTGCCTTTCCTTATTATGTTCGGCCATGCTCCTCCAGTGCACGCCTCTATCAACCCTTCTCACATACCTCCTGTATTGATAAGATCCATTCATGGGTCGCACCCCTGATCCCTTACATTGAACTTCTATGAAACCAGTTTCTACACTGCATCCACCTTCAAGGCTATTCATGCCATTGTGAGGGAAGTCCGGCCTTCTCCCTTCTCTCCTGGGTATTTGCGTGTGTTCCCAAGATACAGTGGAAGCCTAGGACGTGTTCATCAGTGGTGAAAACCTACCACAGGGTCGTTCATAACTCCCCTTGCACTTCCATGAAACTGCCTTTCTACACACATCTCTGTGTTTCTTTGAGTTTCAGGGCGTAGGAGGAAGCCCTGGCGTGCCTGCAAAGGCACGGACTTGCCTGCCTTTTATAGAAGAAGGGGCAGTTACCTTTCCAAAGGTTGCACCCTTTCGGTATCATTTCTGGCCATTGATTTAATCAATGGTCCAGATCACACCCTTTCGCCTCTGGCAGTTACCAGACGTCCTGGAACTGCCAAACCACTCCTGGACATGTCCAAAACAAGCCCACACGGATTTCCCAAGCTCCTGGCTCAATCCCAAGAGCCAACCAGCCCATCGGCACACACCGGGTCGCCCACATGGCCCGGCCACTGTCCAGACCCCAGCCCAACTGCCCATGACTTGAACACTCAGTCCAGCTGAGTTGAGCTGATCCCGAGCTGTCCCAGCTGAGTGAGCTAGACCATCCAGCTCAGGGAGCTGACCTACACTTCAGTGAGCGACATCGAGCTGCACTACACTTCACCTAGCTTGTCGAGCTTGCTTACTGCATCGCCCAGCTGTTATACACTGTGTCCCACTTGCTTCCTTTATCTTCTTCAATCCTTCTAAGTCCCTTGGTCTATTTCCAGACCTAGACTTAGTTCTCCCATGATTCATTCTGATCACTCACTTCATCGAGCTTCCCCGGATCTCGTCCAGCTACCAGCTCCTTTGAGCTTGCCTCTGCCTTATTTTGGTTAAGTTCCAGCTACCTGATTCCCTTAACCACGTTTTGGACCATGACAAGCTTGTCTTTAGATCATGTGACCTGACTGGTGCGTCTCCTCGCACTAAGGTCTGTCCGGACGATCCTATCCAGGATCGGGGATGCTACACAAACGGACACACACGGACAGCCACAGACGTCCTGTGTGTGCTGGCGGACACCCACGTACGTCCTGTGTGTACTGAATAGACAGCCCACGTGGGCCAAAATCACCCAAACAGTCCACGGGAAGGGCCAGCTTGCTGAGTCCAAGGACCAGCGTGCTGATATGTGTACTGATGGACAGCCACGGATGTCTTGTGTGTCCTGACGGACACACACGGACGTCCTGTGTGTGCTGACGGACACACATGGACGTCCTGTGTGTGCTGACGGACACACACGGACGTCCTGTGTGTGCTGACGGACACACACGGACGTCCTGTGAGTGCTGACGGACACACACGGACGGACACACACACAGGACGTCCTGTGTGTGCTGGCGGACACCCACTGACACACACAGACAGCCATGGACGTCCTGTGTGTGCTGACGGACACCCACGGACATCCTGTGTGTACTGAAAAGACAGCCCACGTGGGCCAAAATCACCCGATCAGTCCACGAGAAGGGCCAGCGTGCTGAGTCCAAGGACCAGCGTGCTGATATGTGTACTGATGGACAGCTACGGACATCCTGTGTGTGCTGACGGACACACACAGACACACACAGACAGCCACAGACGTCCTATGTGTGCTGACGGACACACACAGACGTCATGTGTGTGCTGACGGACACCCACGGATGTCCTGTGTGTACTGAACAGACAGCCCACGTGGGCCAAAATCACCCGATCAGTCCACGAAAAGGGCCAGCGTGCTGAGTCCAAGGACCAGCGTGCTGATATGTGTACTGATGGACAGCCACAGACGTCCTGTGTGTGCTGACGGACACACACAGACAGCCACGGACGTCCTATGTGTGCTGTCGGACACACACGGACGTCATGTGTGTGCTGACGGACATCCACGGATGTCCTGTGTGTACTGAACAGACAGCCCACGTGGGCCAAAATCACCCGAACAGTCCACGGGAAGGGCCAGCGTGCTGAGTCCCAGGACCAGAGTGCTGATATGTGTACTGATGACAGCCACGGACGTCCTTTGTGTGCTGACGGACACACACAGACACACACAGACAGCCACGGATGTCCTGTGTGTGCTGACGGACAGCCACAGACGTCCTGTGTGTACTGAACAGACAGCCCACGTGGGCCAAAATCACCCGAACAGTCCACGGGAACTGTCAGCGTGCTGAGTCCAAGGACCAACATGCTGATATGTGTACTGATGGACAGCCACGGACGTCCTGTGTGTGCTGACGGACACACACGGACACACACAGAAAGCCACGGACTTCCTGTGTGTGCTGACGGACACACACGGACGTCTTGTCTGTGCTGACGGACACCCACGGACGTCCTGTGTGTACTGAACAGACAGCCCACGTGGGCCAAAATCACCCGATTAGTCCACGGGAAGGGCCAGCGTGCTGAGTCCAAGGACCAACGTGCTGATATGTGTACTGATGAACAGCGACGGATGTCTTGTGTGTGCTGACGGACACAGACGGACACACACGGACAGCCACAGACGTCCTGTGTGTGCTGGCGGACACCCACGGACGTCCTATGTGTACTAAACAGACAGCCCACGTGGGCCAAAATCACCCAAACAGTCCACGGGAAGGGCCAGCTTTCTGAGTCAAGGACCAGCGTGCTGATATGTGTACTGATGGACAGCCACGGACGTCATGTTTGTGCTGACGGACACACACGGACACACACAGACAGCCACGGACGTCCTGTGTGTGCCGACGGACAGCCACGGACGTCCTGTGTGTGCTGGCGGACACCCACGGACGTCCTGTGTGTACTGAACATACAGCCCATATTGGCCAAAATCATCAAAACAGTCCACGGGAAGGGCCAGCGTGCTGAGTCCAAGTACCAACATGCTGATATGTGTACTGATGGACAGCCACGGACGTCCTGTGTGTGCCGACAGACACACACAGACAGCCATGGACATCATGTGTGTGCTGACGGACAGCCACAGACAGCCACGGACGTCCTGTGTGGGCTGGCGGACACCCATGGACGTCCTGTGTGTACTGAATAGACAGCCCACGTGGGCCAAAATCACCCGAACAGTCCACGGGAAGGGTCAGCGTGCTGAGTCCAAGGACCAACGTGTTGATATGTGTACTGATGGACATATCATGAGAGGTTGGGTGGTACAACATTCATGAACAAGTATTTTGGAGGGAGAAAGGTAACATACGCTGACCTGGAGAAGCAGATGTTGGCAATGAAATCAAAGCCATCTGAGGATCGTAAGAAGATGGCCGTTCTGTTCTTCTTAGCCAGCATCCTTGTCGGAGGCCGAAAGAGTGGTGAGGGAGCATCACCTGTGGACAGTTTCTTCCTGCGTGTTGTTGATGACCTAGATGCGTGTGTAACGTTCCCTTGGGGGCGGTATGCATTCGAACATAACTTGAAGGATGTCTCTAGCTTTTTGGAGAAATGCGACGGGGTTGCGCCGACGAGTTGGGTTTTTACAAGCTTTCCTATCCCTCTGAAGGTATTCTCAAGCTCCCTTCAACATAGTTGTTTAATTGATGTTAATGTCTTTTTGTTGTGTGTTGGTAGTTGTTGGCCTTTGAGGCAATTCCAAGCTTGAGGAACCATTTCTGAGAAGATGTGTATGGTGCAAGCAGAGGTTGCCCGCGGATGTGCAAGATGCAGTACAAACGGAAAAGTGGAACCAAGGAATTCAGTCTTAAAGCTGTGAACGATAAACTTGGTAATAATACAAAGGTAATTGATGTTTTATGTGTAGTCGAATTGAGGAGAAGGGACTTATGAGACTTATGAAAACTTGGTGAAACTAAGGTAATTAGTCTTTTTGTGTTTTTACCACAGGATATTGAGAGTATCTTGGTAGCAACAACAGCTGAGGAGGAACTTCTGGAAACCATAGGAATGGACAAGGAGAGTTGTTGGCCGATGACGCCGATGATGCAGCAGTTGATCGTTGGAGGAAGATAATACGGAAAGGGAAGAAACAAGTTTTCTTTGAAGAACAGTTCCGCATGGATTTTGAGTCTCGCACAGGTCAGATTGAAGGTCCCACCAATCCTATCGGAGGACCATCGAATAATGCACAATCTGGTCAGGTTCATGCATATTCGGTGGAGGCTACTGGAGCTACTCCTGGAGCTGAGGCTTTAAAAGCGATGGAAGGTCGGCTTATGAATGCAGTCCGAGATGCAGTTCGAGATGCTATGAAGGGAGTGAAGGAAAAAGTCACTTCATTGTCTACGCAGCTAGGTCTTCTAGAAGAGGAGGTGAAAAGTCTTAGGTTGAGTGTTCCCGGAAGTGACAATCCGGCGGTCCAAGATGATGGTGATGGTAGTGACAATAGCGAGTCGGAAGAAGAGGATGGAGATGTGGGTGGGGATAAGGAGTCGGAGGAAGAGGATGGTGGTGACAATAACGAGCCAGACGAAGAGGATGGTGGTGACAATAACGAGCCAGACGAAGAGGATGGTAGTGACAATGATGTTGAAGATGCCATTCTCGATATTTCAAAGGATGTGCAGAGGGAATATGGTGATGTTGACATGGATGATGATGATGCGGAGATGTATGCACATGCTGTGGAGACCGAGAAAAAATTAAAGACTAAGGCAGCAGAGTCTATAAACACGAAAAAAAGAGGTCGAGAAAAGATGATGGCAAAGAAGCAGTTCCTGTGAAAAAGGTTAAGGTGGACCGTGGTGATACTGTGAGGAGTCCCATTCAGCTAAGAAGCAGGGCAGCAGAGAAGAGCAGCAAAGGTGAAAAGAAGCAGAAGGCAGCTGCTGAGAAGAAGGCAGCTGCAGCAGCTAAGAAGAAGGCAGCTGCTGAGAAGGAGGCAGCAGCTGAGAAGGAGGCAGCAGCTGAGAAGGAGGCAGCAGCTGAAAAGGAGGCAGCAGCTGAAAAGGAGGCAGCTAAGAAGAAGGCAGCAGCTAAGAAGACAAAGAAAGTAGGTAAGAAGACCGAGTGAATTCCGTATGTGGTTGTTTTAATGTGGATGAACTCTATTCGGTTTGTATGACTTTCTTGTTGAAGACTGGTATTTAAGACTTATGTTATATATTGGGAAACTTTAGTAAGTTTCACTTTCAACTTAGTGTAACTTCGTGAATTTATGATATTTCGTAGATCGTGAAAGAGGGAGAACAGGGAAACTTTAGTAAGTTACACTTTCAACTTAGTGTAACTTCGTTAATTTATGATATTTCGCAGATCGTGAATGAGGGAGAATAGGGAAACTTTAGTGTAAGTTTCACTTTCAACTTAGTGTAACTTCGTGAATTTATGATATTTCGTAGATCGTGAAAGAGGGAGAATAGGGAAACTTTAGTGTAAGTTTCACTTTCAACTTAGTGTAACTTCGTGAATTTATGATATTTCGTAGATCGTGAAAGAGGGAGAATAGGGAAACTTTAGTGTAAGTTTCACTTTCAACTTAGTGTAAGTTACACTTTCAACTTAGTGTAAGTTACACTTTCAACTTAGTGTAACTTCGTGAATTTATGATATTTCGTAGATCGTGAATGAGGGAGAATAGGGAAACTTTAGTGTAAGTTTCACTTTCAACTTAGTGTAACTTCGTGAATTTATGATATTTCGTAGATCGTGAAAGAGGGAGAATAGGGAAACTTTAGTGTAAGTTTCACTTTCAACTTAGTGTAACTTCGTGAATTTATGATATTTCGTAGATCGTGAAAGAGGGAGAATAGAGAAACTTTAGTGTGAGTTTCACTTTCAATTTAGTGTAACTTCGTGAATTTATGATATTTCGTAGATCGTGAAAGAGGGAGGGAGAATAGGGAAACTTTAGTGTAAGTTTCACTTTCAATTTATGATATTTCGTAGATCGTGAAAGAGGGAGAATAGGGAAACTTTAGTAAATACGAAGAGTCTTAGTAAATCAGAATCTCAAGCAAACAACATCAACAGATAGTAGACTAATGTCATGGGCCGGACGCATCTCATGTAGTGGTGGGATTCTGACGGGTTAGATTATACTTCAGTTCAGCAATCTCTGCAGCCATCGCATCCACGCGCTTCCTTAACATTTCAACCTCTTCCTGGACTCCGAAGACCCATGGTTGACGGAAATGGAAGCCATCATTCTAGACGTAAAAGAGGAATGTATCAAAACCCGAAAGTATCAATAAAAAATCTGGGCGTTTTCCATAGATTACCTCATAATTTTTGCAAGTGAAGTATTTTCTCCCCGGTAAAGTATCAAAATCGGTTGGATACTTCAGGTTCCGAGACACCTCGTTGATGATTGTCCCCCCACAAGGGCATCTGGTCGGAATCCCACACTCGGCATCCGCCACGCAGCCAAGCATGTTGGTGTCTCTCTTCCAAGCCTTCATCTGCCTATACTCCTCGGCTGGATGAGTCATGATTCTGAGTAACCTAGAAATCTAGAAAGAAGAGGACCGATTGTAGAGAGAAATCTAGAGAGAGATTGAATAGTAGAGAGATTGGCTGAGGTAAATGGCGGGTTTAATACACGTCTACGTCGCCTCCGCATCGATTTTGTGGAAAGTCAAAAATCGAAAAAATGGTGGGAAAATTCAAAAAACTGGGCGCGGATTTTTTGGTGAAGGATTTTCGTGCTTATAGTTTCACTTAGTTTGTAGTTATACAAAAACCTTTAAAGTTTTACTTTTCTGTTTTTTCCGATTTTGTTGGTTTTACTGTACTTAGATGATTGATTTTATGGTTATACCTGATATATTCTATTTTCTATCAACGTTTTAGATGTGCTCATGTAGAATAAAATTTGATTTCGTGACATATGTAACTTTTCTAATCCCACGAGGTAGTGTATACAAAAAATATAGCTAACAATGATGTATTCCCTTCCCATTCGACAGAAAATGTGTTCCAGATTATATTTTTTTCACTCGAAGTTTTTCGGATTTCACAACATGTTGAATACGTCACGTCATCTTCCTAGAACATGGATAAGTTATGTCATCGCAACTGTAATATAAATCATCAACTAACGAAAGGTTACATAACGAAAGTTTCACCAAGTTTTACAAACATAAAACGAAATCACTTTAATCAGGTTTCACTAAGGTTCACATTCATATAACACTTCAGTTCCTTCTGTTCCTTCAGGTCCTTCAGTTCCTCGAGTGCTTTGTGTTCCTTGAGTCCCTTCAGGTCCTTCAGTTCCTTCTGTTCCTTCAGTTCCTTCAGCTCCTTCAGCTCCTTCAGTTCCTTCAGCTCCTTCAGTTCCTTCAGCTCCTTCAGTTCCTTCAGTTCCCTGCGAGCAGTTGAAATAGCTAGCCAGACCCCTATTTGGGATATACTTATTAGGACGGGGACGGGGCCGACTTTCTCCCGCCGAAGGATGCCTTTTTTCCTGATGTCTTCCCTTTCTTTTCTTGTAGTCTGGAGGTAGAGGACACTTCGCCGCCGCGACTTCTTTTGGAACCATCCAATGAGTTATATGAGGGACTGGATATATAGTCCTTCGATACGCTTTGGCCCACAGTGTAATGAAGTAATATTTCGAAATGAAATCGTACATGTCACTCAACTGTAATGGTCTATCATGCTTCAAACACTTAATGATAGCGCCTATTGCATGTCTACATGGGTATTTATCTATATCAAACTTCCTGCAACTGCACGTTTTATGTTGCAAATCCACGGAATAAGTCTTCCCGTCTGCTCCAATAACACTGTATTCAAGCTGAAAAGTGTTCAGCGGAGTCACTGTAAGTTTAGAACCTTTCGGTGTTCTGTTATGCAATTTGTTCTCCACCAAAGGAACCAATTTTCGAGATGACGGTCCTTCTGCTGCATCCTTCCTATGTCTGTTGAACCACTCAGACATTTTCTCAATAACTGTATCAAGCATAGGCAATAAAGACATCCTTCGCGCCTTTTCAAATACCGCATTCAAAGACTCCGCACAATTAGAGGTGTCTATGTTGTACCTAGCACCGGGGAAATGACACTTCGCCCACCGTTCGACTTCGACACTTTTATCAAGATACCTAGCACACGATGGATACCTCTCCCTAAAATCGTCATACTGCTTTTTAAACTCAGGCTCTGAATAAAGACATGCAACCTTTCGGAATAGTAGTGCAACCTCGTCCCTGCCATGATTGACATGACCTTTCACATTGTGCGATATATGCCAGATACAATACCCATGTTTAGACATCGGATACACTTCAGCAACAGCTTTTATCAGACTTGGATTTCTGTCTGAAACAAACACCAATTCCGTCGAATCCGGAATAAAAGTTTTCAGCGTCGTGAAAAACCACTTCCAGCTTTCGTTTTTCTCCCCATCAACCACAGCAAAGGCTATTGGATAATGGTGAAGGTTTGGATCCTGAGCCGTGGCAATAATTAAACAACCACCTTCAATAGTCTTCAGGAAAGTTGCATCCACAGTGATGACTTTCCTCATGTATTCAAACCCTTCAATGGAGGCTCCCAGCGCAACAAATAGGTATCTGAACCGGTTGTCTTTATCCACTACCAAACTTTTTTTTGTATCCGGGTTTGTCTTCTCTAACATATACAAATAAGCAGGCAATATTCTATATCCCTTCTCGGGATCACCACGAATATCCGCAACAGCTAGTTTTTTTTCTCTCAAACATGTCGTATACGACACTTCCACACCCACTTTCCTTTGCACCAGACCTTTTAGGATTTTCGCTGTTAGTGTCTCATATAGTCCCGGATAATCCTTGTGCACTATAGCTGCAACACATCTTGGTGTAACTTTCCTTTTCTTTCCAGTACTTGAAGTTACGCGAGAGCATGAATGCATATTCCTGTATGTTCTAATCGAGAACGCTTCAGAATTATTTATCTTTGTTGCTCTCACACTCCATTTACAACCTTCATCAGCTCCCCGACATTTCACCACATATCGACCCCTGTCCGAGTTGCAAATACTGATTCCGAAACAGTTCTCCTGTGATGCTCTATCAATAATATCTTTCACAGCTTCTTTACTCTCAAATTCTTGAAACAACTGAAGACCCAAACCATCTTCCCACTCTTTAACCACTGGATTTTCTTTTGCAACACGTGGGAGCTCAACATAGTACAAACTAGGACGAACACCCATAGAGTTATCCACGTCGCCCTCACTGTCCACGCCCCCTTCGCCGGCTTGCCCATTAACAACATTAATGCCCCCTTCGCCGGCTTCTCCATTAACAACATTAATGCCCCTTTCGTCGGCTTCTCCATTTATAACAACATTCTCCACCCGTTCAGCCCCTGGCAGATATAGTTCTGCTTCTTCAATGCGAGGAAATAGAGTGAGTGCACCCTGATTACCTTCAACTTCGGGTAATCCACCCGCAAGCTCACTATAGTTCCCACCATATGAGCTTTCTTTCTCAACTACTGATTGTTGCTCCATTACTGGAACTATTTCCATATCTTCGATGACCTCTACATGCAAAATACTTCTTCTTCCCTCTTTATCCACTGATGTCAGATACATATACACATCTTCATCATCCAAAATATATGATTGCCTCTTAGGTTCTACTACCAGTGGAATGTAACTCAGATTCATCCTCTTTAAACACGGATCTATGCTCTTCTTCTTGCATATCCTCTCCTTCAAACAGGAATAAGTGATCTCATCCAATGATGATGTCTTAAAGGATATACCATACAAACGACCATCGCTTGGAATCCATTCATAATCATCTCCAGATTTCGCATATTGTCCATCATAGTCAAAGTGTATGTTTGTAGAAGAATAACCCATTATCTGTTGTACCAAATAAAAGTATACAATTAAAGTTAATCCTAGTTATACAGTTTTGCTATTAAAGTCCTACTAAATTATACTTGTTTACACTTTTTCTCAACAGTAAAGTTTCACCTATTTACACTTTTATAGTCTACCCAGTTTCACCCTTTTAATTCCGGATTTCAGCTTTGATTCCCGACATTTCTTGTTGACTTTGATTACAAACACACCATACAGCTCTCAATTGACAACACAAAGACCCATATATTCGAAATCTACTGTCTAAAAATCCCAACCTAACGAGCCGCATTGAGTTCATTCATTCGAGTCCACTATGATGGGATTGAGTTATAAGATACAGAGCAAGACAATGCTTTAACTGAAGTTTATCTGACCTGGGTTGGGGGTCAATTACAACTCCGAATGATTGCTCTAGCTTTCATTCTCTCGCTTTCTTCGCCGTCCGTCGAAAGAGACAATTAGAACAATTAGGGAGGAGAGAGAAAAATTAAAACTAATTAAGAAAATCCACCTGGACAGGAGAGAGAGATAAACCGCGTTTTTTTTATTGGTCAAGTAAAGGAGCGTTTTGATTGGTCAAGTAGAGAGGGTTTTCATTGGTCAAGTAGAGAGGGGCACTTTCGACTTTGACCATCGAGTTGAAGAGTAGGAAAACAGATAAGAGTATGGCAGATTACATGAGAGTACGCTAGATCACTTTTTCCCTCATTAAGAGTACCTGAGCACTTGACTCGCCACAGACGTCCTGTGTGTGCTGATGGACACACACGGACACGCACGGACAGCCACAGATGTCCTGTGTGAACCAGACATCCTGTGTGTGCTGACGGACCCCCACGGACGTCCTGTGTGTACTGAACAGACAGCCCACGTGGGCCAAAATCACCCGAACAGTCCACGGGTAGGGCCAGCGTGCTGATATGTGTACTGATGGACAGCCATGGACGTCCTGTGTGTGCTTAAGGACACACACGGAGACACACGGACAGCAACGAACGTCTTGTATGTGCTGAAGGACAGCCACAGACTGCCACAAAAGTCTTGTGTGTGCTGGCGGACACCCACGGACGTCCTGTGTGTACTGAACAGACAGCCCACGTGGGCCAAAATCACCCAAACAGTCCACGGGAAGGGCCAGCGTGCTGAGTCCAAGAACCAGCTTGCTGATATGTGTACTGATGGACAGCCATGGACGTTCTGTGTGTGCTGACGGACACACACGAACAGCCACGGACGTCCTGTGTGTGCTGACGGACACACACAGACGTCTTATGTGTGCTGACGGACACACACGGACGTCCTGTGTGTACTGAACAGACAGCCCACGTGGGCCAAAATCACCCATGGACAGCCAAAATCACCCGAGAAGCCAAAAATTCAAAAATTAATATTTTTGAAGGAAGTTTTCTGAATGGAAACATCAAAAATATGTCAACAAAGAGTTTAGGATGTCAAGTGTTGATCAAAAGTTGCTGTAGACATCCGTTTAAACAACAAAACCCCGAACTTTGTAGCATGCAAAAGACATAGTTAGAAGCAAAAGAAAATCATGAACATTTAGCAGAAAATAGCTTTAACCATTCTTATAAACCATGCAAAAAATCAGATTCAAATTCGAAGTATTATTTTTTTTACATTAAAAATACTCCCAGAACACAACCAATGTCTACCGGTGACAGACTGAAAAAAATTGTTTTGTCTATATAAGGGGTAGGCACTCTCAGTACCCGAAGGGGTATGTTGTGTTGGACTGCTCGGTCCAACACTATCGATGGCTGGGTTGAGGTCGATGGCCGGATTGTCTCCGGTGAATTTTCCGGTAACTTTTCTGGCGGACCGTTTTGCCCCTAACTTCAAATTTTCGCGCTTGTGTGGTCTTGGCCTGGTTTCATCCATTTTCCAGTTGCTCTTTTGATTACATCTCAAGAGTGGTTGGAAAGATTGATGTTAGGGGGGAAAATGAACATTCGGCGTATGAGTGGTGATTGGATAGCTAGTGTTTTGTAGGCTCTGTGCTCATGCACCCAACTACAGACCAACTATCCTCCTCAGTTTCTTCACTAGCATAGTTTTATGCTTGTTGAACTGATCCGGGGCCTGTGTTGCGTACCTATAAGGAAGGAATTGTTAATGTAAGACCCGATCCCGGCTCTTAAGCCCAAACTGATCTGCGGCCTTAACCTTTCAATCTAAGTCAGAGTGAACCAAGTTGTAAGTCTTATCTTTCTAAATTCAATTCAATTCAACTGAGGTTCAATACAATAAATCTAAACAAGTAAACATAAAGGGCAAATCAATTGTATAAATATAAACTGAGATTCATACATCACTCTTAGGTTCGTCCTAATAAGTTATACACACTTAGTCTAACATAAGTTCACAAGTTACACAATAGGCTATCATTATTTCACATCTATCTACAATGACCCATTCACCACACATCTTCCAATGGCCTGAGTCTTCACGGTGCCTTTCCCTTACCACGGTCCATGTCCGATCCTGAAACCACACAAGACACAAAGCACATTCATAAGGCCGATATCCTAACATCAAGTCTAGATAAGCATGGTTCGGCTACTTAGAATCTATAACCTGTCCAAACTAACATACTCAAATAAATTCCCAAAAACTAATTAAAATTCATGATAATCCCTAATAAATCCCAAGAGATTCCCATAAACAGTTTCCAACGAAACACACTAGAACATCCAAATCCGACCATGAACAGTCCGGCCAAAGGCCAAGGACTTGGATACTAAACCGGCCAAGGCCTTGGTTCAGTGTTCCCTGTATGAACAGAACAAATGAACACAATAATTTGATAGGACAAGCAAATCTAAAGAGATAGAGAGAGTAGATGTAGGCGCATAGCAAACCGGCCACAAGCCCGATCGGATCATCAGCCGGCGAGGGCCGATCGCTTGCCGTCCACACCACTGACCTTAGGCGTTCTCTCCCCAGGCGCCATCTCCCTCTCTTTGTACTTCTCTCTGTCTCTCTGTCTGGTATCCATCTCCTCAGGCCTTGCTTCTCACGATCCGGTTTCTCCTGGAACAGCCAAGCCTCTCGTCGGTTCTCTCCTTGGATCGCCGATTCTCTCTTCTCTTTTTGGGGTTTGTCTCTCACGATTTTGGCAGAAGTTCCCCTCAAGAATTCT
>NW_022610056.1:42500-47101 GCF_000309985.2 Brassica rapa
GAATTCCTAGTAAGCGCGAGTCATCAGCTCGCGCTGACTATGTCCATGCCCTTTGTACACACCACCCGTCGCTTCTACCGATTGAATGATCCGGTGAAGTGTTCAGATCGCGGCACGTCGTGAGAAGTCCACTAAAACGTATCATTTAGAGGAAGGAGAAGTCGAAACAAGGATTCCGTAGGTTAACCTGCGGAAGGATCATTGTCGTACCCTGGAAACAGAACGACCTGAGAACGATGAAACATCACTCTCGGTCGGCTGGTTTCTTACTGTGCATGCCGATTCCGTGGTTATGCGTTCATCCATGCCCAAGACTTCAATTTTGGTTGGATCGTAAGCATATCTTACGGATATCACCAAACCCCAGCACGAAAAGTGTCAAGGAAAATGCAACTAAACAGCCTGCTTTCGCCAACCCGGAGATGGTGTTTATTCGGAAGCAGTGCTGCAATGTAAAGTCAAAAATGACTCTCGGCAATGGATTTCTCGGCTCTCACATCGATGAAGAACGTAGCCAAATGCGATACATTGTGTGAATTGCAGAACAGAGCAATCCGGTCTGCCGTTCGATTCGGGCCGTGGACCGATGTAGATTAAGGTGGTGACCTAAGCCCGGGCTTTTGATATGCCCGCGGAGACGTCACTGCCTTAATCGTGGTCTGCAGCACGCGCCTCACGGCGTGCCTTGACATCTGCATGCTCAGGGCGTCGGCCTGTGGGCTCCCCATTCGACCCGTCAACGGGTGAGTAAACCTGTAACACCCGAATCCGGCCTCTCGATAGAACTGGACCCGTTTGCTACTTAATCAATCCTTTGCTTGTTTGATTCATTTTAAGTCTTTCATTTCCTAAGTCATGTTCGAATCTGAGGTTTTAAAACAATTGAACAGATAGCACAGCGGAATATAAATGTGTATAAAATGTATTACTTAGAAACATGAGATCCAATACACAACTTCTTAATCGTTTCATAGACAATCACTAGTTCATCCCTAGCATCAACTAACCACACGTTACACAGCCTCTCATTGACCGAGCCTTCACGGCTCCTTGGCTTGACCAGAACCATCCTTAGTTCCTGAAACCACAACCAGATAAGCATTAATCATAACTGAGAATAGAACTGGTCGATTCTACAATGCTTGGCTTGGTTCCTAGAACACAGATAAACCTCAGATAATATAATTATAAAAAGATATGAACCTGCCTACCATATCCTAAGTCATTCAACCAACCACCCCTTGACTTAGAATCAGATAGACAGTCCAGAATAGATAAACAGAACACACGAACAGTCTGGATCGTCCCGAAGACCAATCCGTCCATCCGGATAGAATCTAAGTGCGACCGGCCTAGTTGAAGTCCAGCTCAATGTCCCAACGGACTTCCTTACCTGATCCGGCCTTGGGCCTGGATCCAACGGCCGAGTAAGGCTCACGCCCAATCCGGTTAGGCCAAACGGCCGATCGGACCTTGCGACTCTTACCCTGGCTTAGACGAACCGTGTACTTGTCCCAACGGACAAGACATGGTCTGATCCCTAAGGAATGGACACGACCTGTCACAACAGGCAACGTTTGGAACATGCACCCCTTCGGTCCTTGGTACCTCTTGGTCCTTGTACCTCTTGGTCCTCGTACCTCTGGGTCCTCGTACCTCTTGGCGTCCGTAACCCTTGGTTACTTACACCCTTTGGCAACTCACAACCTTTGGAACTCGTGACCTTTGGTAACTTACAACCCTTGGTAACTAGTGACCTTTGGCCACTCCTGCCTCTTGGGACATGACCAACCGTTTAGCCCAACCGCCCAGTCTATGGTGCGATTCAAACCGACCGTCTAACCGACCAGCGTCTAGGTTAGCGGTTTGCTTATGTCCGGCCAAGTCTTAGGGACGTGTCCCTTGGACTGAACCAACACAACCCTTCGTGTATAATCTGAAAGAAGAAAAAGGACCAGATAGAAACAAGAAGAGGAGAAGCGGTTAAGTCTAATGAACCGACCAGAGCCGCGGTGCAATCACAAGGACCGTCCGTTCGGTCTGATGTGGCCATAGCCCACCACGTACCTTCTGAACCTTGTCAGGGTTATCCATGTTTTTCTCCTGCTCTCGGTCTCCCATACTTGATCGGAGGTTGCTTCAGAAACGATCAGATCACCGGAAACCTAACCACCACACAATCGTCCTAGCTTTGGCCGGAAACTCTCTCTCTCTCTTTCTTTCTCTCTCTCTCTATGATTTCTCTGAGTATTTTTACTCTGGATTGGATGAATAAAGTCGACAGAGAGGACACCATATTTATAAAAAACGAGGGGGTAAGTCTTGCCCCACGAACAGGCATGACTGGCCAGCGGTTGGGCACAATCGGCCAAGGGTTACACCCTCTCGGCCGCATGTGTCCCTTCGCCAATACCGCATGGGTTTGGGTCGGACAAAGACCTAATGTAACGCCTGAATCCGGCCTCTCGACAAAACTGGACCCGTTTGCTAGTTAATCAATTTCTTTGCTTGTTTGATTCATTTTAAGTCTTTCCTTTACTAAGTCATGTTCAAATCTGAGGTTCTAAAACAATTGAACAGATAGCACAGCAGAATATAAATGGGAATAAAATGTATTACTTAGAAATATGAGATCCAATACACAACTTCTAAATCGTTTCATAGACAATCACTAGTTCATCCTTAGCATCAGCCACGGACGTCCACGGATGTCCTGTGTGTGCTGACGGACACACATGGAAAGCCACAGATGTCCTGTGTGTGCTTACGGACACCCACGGACGTCCTGTGTGTGCTGACGGACACCCACGGACGTCCTGTGTGTACTGAACAGACAGCCCACGTGGGCCAAAATCACCCGAACAGTCCACAGGAAGGGCCAGTGTGCTGAGTCCAAGGACCAGCGTGCTGATATGTGTACTGATGGACAGCCACAGACGTCCTGTGTGTGCTGACGGACACACACGGACACACACGGACAGCCACGGACGTCCTGTGTGTGCTGACGGACAGCCACAGACAGCAACGGACGTCCTGTGCGTGCTGGCGGACACCCACAGACGTCCTGTGTGTGCTAGCGGACACCCACGGACGTCCTGTGTGTGCTGGCGGACACCCACGGACGTCCTGTGTGTACTGAACAGACAGCCCATTTGGGCCAAAATCACCCAAACAGTCCACGGGAAGGGCCAACGTGCTGATAAGGGTACTGATGAACAGCCACGGACGTCCTGTGTGTACTGACGGACACACACGGACAGCGACGGACGTCCTGTGTGTACTGCCGAACATACACGGACGTCCTGTGTGTGCTGACGGACACCCAAGGACGTCCTGTGTGTGCTGACGGACACACACAGACACACACGGACAGCCACGGACGTCCTGTGTGTGCTGACGGACACACATGGACGTCCTGTGTGTGCTGAAGGACACGCACGGACATCATGTGTGTACTGAACAGACAGCCCACATGGGCCAAAATCACCCGAATAGTCCACGGAAGGGCCAGCGTGCTGAGTCCAAGGACCAGCGTGCTGATATGTGGACTGATGGACAGCCACAGATGTCCTTTGTGTGCTGACGGACACACACCGACACACACAGACGTCCTGTGTGTGCTGACGAACAACCACAGACAGCCACGGACGTCCTGTGTGTACTGGCGGACACCTACGGACGTCCTGTGTGTACTGAACAGACAGCCTATGTGGGCCAAAATCACCCAAACAGTCCACAGGATGGGCCAGCGTGCTGAGTCCAAGGCCCAACGTGCTGATATGTGTACTGATGGACAGCCACAGACGTCCTGTGTGTGCTGACGGACACAAACGGACGTCCTGTGTGTACTGAAAAGACAGCCCACGTGGGCTAAAATCACCCAAACAGTCCACGGGAAGGGCCAGTGTGCTGAGTCCAAGGACCAGCGTGCTGATATGTGTACTGATGGACAGCCACGAACGTCCTGTGTGTACTGACGGACACACACTGGCAGCCACAGATTTCCTGTGTGTGCTGACGGACACCCACGGACGTCCTGTGTGTGCTGACGGACACCCACATACGTCCTGTGTGTACTGGACAGATAGCCCACGTCGGCCAAAATCACCCGAACATTCAACGGGAACGGCCAGTGTGCTGAGTCCAAGGACCAGCGTGCTGATATGTGTACTGATGGACAGCCACAGACGTCCTGTGTGTGCTGACGGACACACACGGACACACACGGACAGCCACGGACGTCCTGTGTGTGCTGACGGATAGCCACAGACAGCAACGGACGTCCTGTGCGTGCTGGCGAACACCCACAGACGTCCTGTGTGTGCTAGCGGACACCCACGGACGTCCTGTGTGTGCTGGCGGACACCCACGGACACCCACGGACGTCTGTGTGTACTGAACAGACAGCCCATTTGGGCCAAAATCACCCAAAACAGTCCACGGAAGGGCCAACGTGCTGATAAGGGTACTGATGAACCAGCCACGGACGTCCTGTGTGTACTGACGGCCACACACGGACCGCGACGGACATCCTGTGTGTACTGCCGAACATACACGGACGTCCTGTGTGTGCTGACGACACCCAAGGACGTCCTGTGTGT
>NW_022610057.1:0-50000 GCF_000309985.2 Brassica rapa
CCGTGGCTGTCTGTGTGTGTCTGTGTGTGACCGTCAGCACACACAAGAAGTCCCTGGCTGTCTGTCAGTACACATATCAGCACGTTTGGTCCTAGGACTCAGCAACGCTGGCCCTTCCCGTAGACTGTTTGGGTGATTTTGGCCCACGTGGGCTGTTTGTTCATTACACACAGGACGTCCGTGGGTGTCTGCAGCACACACAGGACGTCTGTGGCTGTTCGTGGCTGTCCGTCAGCACACACAGCGTCTGTGCCTGTCCGTCAGCACACATGGATGTTCGTCGCTGTCCGTGTGTATTTGTGTGTGTCCGTCAGCACACCAAGGACGTCCGTTGCTGTAATTCAGGTAACACATATCAACACGTTGGTCCTAGGACTCAGCATGCTGCCCTTCCCGTGGACTGTTTGGGTGATTTTGGCCCACGTGGGCTGTCTTTTCATTATACACACAGGACGTCCGTGGGTGTCCGCACAGCACACATCGGACATCCGTAGGGTGTCCGAACCAGCACACACAGGACGTCCGTGGCTGTCAGTGCCTGTCCGTCAGCACACACAGGACGTCCGTGGCTGTCCGTATGTGTCTGTGTGTGTCCTTGTGTGTCCATCAGCACACACATGACGTCTGTGGCTGTCCATCAGTACACATATCAGCACGCTGGTCCTTGGACTCAGCACGCTGGCCCTTCCCGTGGACTATTTGGGTGATTTTGGCCCACGTGGGCTATCTGTTCAGTACACACATGACGTCCGTGGGTGTCCGTCAGCATACAAATGATGTATGTGGCTGTCCGTGTGTGTCCGTCAGCACACACAGGACGTACGTGGCTGTCCATCAGTACACATATCAGCCCGTTGGTCCTTGGACTCAGCACGCTGACCCTTCTCGTGGACTGTTCGGGTGATTTTGGCCCACGTGGGCTGTCTGTTCAGTACACACAGGTCGTCCGTTGGTGTCCGCCAGCGCACACAGGACGTCCGTGGCTGTCCGTGTGTGTTCGTGTGTGTCCGTCTGTGTCCGTCAGCACACACAGGACGTCTGTGGCTGTCTATCAGTACACATATCAGCACGTTGGTCCTTGGACTCAGCACGCTGGCCCTTCCTGTGGGCTGTTTGGGTGATTTTGGCCCACGTGGGCTGTCTATTCAGGACACACAGGACGTCCGTGGGTGTCCGCCATCACACATAAGAAGTCCGGGGCTGTCCATCAGCACACACAGGACGTCCGTGGGTGTCCGTCAGCACACACAGGACGTCCGCGTTTGTCCGTCAGCACACACAGGATGTCCGTGGCTGTCCGTGTGTGTCTGTGTGTGTCCGTCAGCACACACAAGAAGTCCCTGGCTGTCTATCGGTACACATATCAGCACGTTGGTCCTAGGACTCAGCACACTGGCCCTTCCCGTGGACTGTTTGAGTGATTTTGGCCCACGTGGGCTGTTTGTTCAGTACACACAGGACATCCGTGGGTGTCTGCCAGCACACACAGGACGTCTGTGGCTGTTCGTGGCTGTCCGTCAGCACACACAGGACGTCCGTGCCTGTCCGTGTGTGTCTGAGTGTGTCCTTGTGTGTCTGTCAGCACATACAGGATGTCTGTGGCTGTCCATCAGTACACATAACAGCACGTTGGTCCTTGGACTCAGGACGCTGACTCTTCCCGTGGACTGTTCGGGTGATTTTGGGCCACGTGGGCTGTCTTATCAGTACACACAGGACGTCCGTGTGTGTCCGTCAGCACACACAGGACGACCATGGGTGTCCGTCAGCACACACAGGACGTCCGTGTGTGTCCGTCAGCACATACAGGACGTCTGTAGCTGTCTGTGTGTGTCCCTGTGTGTCCGTCAGCACACACAGGACGTCGGACACACACGGATTGCCACAGACGTCGTGTGTGTGCTGACGGACACCCACAGACAGCCACGGACGTCCTGTGTGTGCTGACAGACACACACGGACAGCCACGGACGTCCTGTGGGTGCTGACTGACACACATGGACGTCCTGTGTGTGCTGACGGACACCCAAGGACGTCCTGTGTGTACTGAACAGACAGCCCACGTGGGTCAAAATCATCCGAACAGTCCCCGGGAAGGGTCAGCGTGCTGTGTCCAAGGACCAACGTGCTGATATGTGTACTGATGGACAGCCACAGACGTCCTGTGTGTGCTGCCAGACACACACGGACCGCCATGGACGTCCTGTGTGTGCTGACGGACACACATGGACGTCCTGTGTGAGCTGACAGACACCCACGGACGTCCTATATGTACTGAACAGACAGCCCACGTGGTCCAAAATCACCCGAACAGTCCACAGGAAGGGTCAGCATGCCGAGTCCAAGGACCAACGTGCTGATATGTGTACTGATGGACAGCCATGCACGTCCTGTTTGTGCTGACGGACACACACGGACAGCCATGGACGTCCTGTGTGTGCTGACGGACACCCACGGATATCCAATGTGTACTGAACAGACAGCCCACGTGGGCCAAAAACACCCGAAGATTCCACGGGAGGGGACAGTGTAAGATCCGAACCCTGGCCTCTCCACCTGATGGAGTCTGCAGGCTTACTTATTAATTTCTTTGCTTGTTTGATCCATTTTAAGTCTTAGTTACTAAGTCATATTCGAATATGAGGTTCATAAACAAAGGAACAGATTGCACAGCGGAATAACAATGTATAAACTTTGTATTACTTGGAAACATGAGATTCAATACACAACTTCTTAACAGTCTCATAGACAATCACTAGTTCATCCCTAGCATCATCTAACCACACGTTACACAGCCTCTCACTGACCGAGCCTTCACGGCTCCTTGGCTTGACCAGAACCATCCTTAGTTCCTGAAACCACAACCAGATAAGCATTAATCATAACCGAGAATAGAACGGATTGATCCTACAATGCTTGGCTTGGTTCCTAGAACTTAGATAAACCTCAGTCAACATAATCATAAAACGTATGAACCTACCTACCGTATCCTAAGTCATTCAACCAACCAGCCCTTGACTTAGAATCATATAGATAGTCCAGAATAGATAAACAGAACACACGAACAGATCCGGATCGTCCCCAAAGACCAATCCGTCTAACCGGATAGAATCTAGGTGCGACCGGCCAATGAAGTCCGGCTCAATGGCCCAACGGACTCCCATACCTGATCCGGCCTTAGGCCTGGATCCAATCGGCCGAGTAAGCCTCTAGCCTAATCCGGAAGGCTTAGCAACCGGTCAGACCTTGCGACTCTACCTTGGCCTAGACAAACCGTGACCTTGTCCTAACTAGACAAGCCATAGGCTGATCCATAAGGATCGGTCCTAACCTGTCCCGAAAGACACCGTTTGGAACATGCACCCTTTGGCCAATAATGCCTCTTGGTCCTCGTACCTTTTGATGTTCGTAACCATTGGTATCTCGTACCTTTTGGTCACTGACACCCTTTGGCAACTCACAACCTTTGGACACTCATGACTCTTGACAACTCGTGCCCTTTGGGTCATTCCCAACCGTTCGTCCTAACCGCCCAGTCTTGGTTCGATCGGATCATCTGACTAACCGACCCGTCTCTAGGCTAGCGGTTTGATTATGTTTGGCCAAAGCCTAGGGACGTGTCTCTTGGACTCAACCAACACAACCTTTCGTGTTTAACCAGAGAGAAGAGAAGAGAAACGAATTGAAACAGATAAGGAGAGCCGGATGGGTTTAGCATAGAGTTTGTGTTCTCGTAATCGTTCCAGCACGACTCTCAAGTGTTTCCTATGAGATTCCTCATCCTTGGAATAAATTAGGATATCATCAATGAAGATGATCATGAATATATCCAAGAAATCCTGGAACACGCTGTTCATCATTTTCATGAAAGCGGCAGGTGCATTGGTCAGACCGAACGGCATCACTACGAACTCGTAATGACTGTACCTGGTCCTAAATGCCGTCTTCCTAATATCATTAGGCTCTATAGGGATCTGATGATACCCTGAAGCCAAATCAATCTTGGAAAACCAGTTGGCTCCTTTGAGTTGATCCAACAGCTCGTCTATCCTGGGCAACGGGTACTTATTCTTCACAGTGACCCTGTTCAACCCTCGATAGTCGATGCACAGACGCATGCTACCATCCTTCTTTTTCACAAAGAGGACTGGTGCACCCTAAGGGGAGCTACTTGGCCGTATGAACCCCTTGTCAAGCAATTCTTCCAATTGCTTCTTTAGCTCGGCCATCTCGGCCGGAGACATCCGGTACGGATTCTTGGACAGTGGAGCTGTTCCTGGCTTTAGTTCAATCGTAAATGGATCCGACCTATCAGGGGGGACACCCTGAGGTACCTGGAACACATCTGGGAACTTCGACACTAACGAATCCTCTGAAAGGTCTTTCAGACAGACAGAACTTCCCGGCTCTGTAGTTGTAATTGTAGCCAAAAAGGACTGACAACCCTGTTCCAACATCCGAATCGCTTGAACTGCTGAAACCACTACTTTCTCTTGAGCCGGACACAGACATTGGTACTGGATCGGTCGAAGACCAGTCTCCAATTGCACACGACCTCTATGGCAATCGAGAGTGGCCCGATACTTTCCCAACCAGTCCATACCTAGGATCACTTCGTGATTCTTTAGGTGGACACAGACCAAATCCACAGGGCATAGCTTTCCCTGTATTGACACTGGGATATTTGACATGAGACCTAGTGAGTTCATGGCTTCCCCTCCGGCCGCCCTCACTATCCCAAAATTATCTCCAGCGTTCAGACAGAACAGACCCTTTCCGACCAGTCCCGGACTCACAAAACTATGTGTAGCCCCTGTGTCGAAAAGTACGTGGGTTTCCACACCACCAATCATGAGGGTTCCTAACAGAGACCCCCATCAGAATCCCCTAGACATTCTAGGTTCCATACCAAGCATTTTCTACTTGAATGTAAAAAGAAAAATTTAGGAATTACCAGAGATCGAATCAAACGATCCAGAAGCGCCGTCGTCTCGGGACAGCTCATACACCCTTGGTGTTGTGGTCGGCCTACTTTGGGTCGACCTGCCTGTGTCTCCACGGCCCTTCCCTTTTCCTCCTTGTAGCTTAGGACAGTCCGACTTGTAGTGTCCCGTCTTGCCACATAGGAAGCAAGTCACGGAGCAGCTGCCACTGGACTGGTCTGAGAATCGGTTTGGCAGAGTGCAGTTTTGGATCGTGTGATCCATGCTGCCACATCGCACACAAGCCCCCATGGCCTTCCAGCACTCACCGGGATGATTCTTTCCATACTTGGGACATGTAGGTCGGCCACCAGAGGTCTTACCTCCGTCCACCTGGTCCCACTTCCTCTTTTTATCATTTGTCTTGCCCGATGGGCCAGACTGTGACTTAGCCTTAAGCTTAGCTTCTTCAGCCAAGTTAGACTCTAGCAAAGCCACCCGTTCCACCAGTTCTCCGACGGTGTTGAAAGTGTGGATCGAGCAATGGGTCTTTAGTTCTGGCCTTAGGCCTCGGATGAACCTACAGACCTGGACTGCCTCGTCCTCCAGCTCTCTTCCATCAAACCGTCTGAGCCGGTTGAACTCTTCTTCGTACTCTCGTACGGTCCTGCGGCCTTAGGCCAAATCTAGATACTGAGCTTCCAGACGATCCCAAGCCTCAGCAGGGAAGTATTTGCGGTTGAATTGAACTTCAAAGTCCGCAAAACATTCCAAACTCCCATTGGTGCGCTTGTCCACTGCAAGCCACCAGTTATGCGCGTCCCCTTTCAGGAAGTGAACCGCAATGTCTCGTCTGTAATCCTCTGGACAGCGAGTTGATTGAAAGTTTCGGACCAGCCTACTCCTCCACTCGTCTGCCACAATAGGGTCGGTGCTACCGGAGAAATGCTTCGTACCCAACCTGGATAAATGTTGAAGCAGACTCAGATAGTCCACCTTCTTTTTAGACTTTTCCAGTGGATCGATCTCGATCACCTAAACCGTTTCCACAACTGGACCATTGGTGTTGGGGGTGGTCGTAGCCACAGGCGTAGCCTGGCCAACCGAGGAGTTCACTAGTGGCGTGAACAGTTGTGCCATAGCCGCCACCTGAGTCCCCATTACCTTCATGGCCTCTAACAAGTCCTCTTTGGACAGTGTTGTGGGCACATTAGCCGTTCCATCGGCCACTCTCTCATGCTGGTCACCATCACGGTTAGCGTTCAAGGATTCCACTTCCTCATCACTCTCCCGATGTTCCTGACCATCCTGTTGCATCCCCGTAAGATTAGCCTGATCAGTTGGCAACACGTCTCTAGTGTCAGCCGCGGCCGGATCGGTTTGCAATCCGGGTAGATTGGTCCCGTCCATGGCGACTTGGCTAGACTGACCGGCTGTTTTCTTACTCCTTTGGGACTTTCCCGATTTGCTTTTTCCAGCCTAAGGATTCAGACAATGTTAGTACGAAACACACTAACATAAACAGAACAAAACAATCCCTAGACTAAGCAATCAAACCTCACCGTGAGACCTAATCAGCTGGCTGCGTGTGTGTGTGTGTGTGTGGACTGCATAACCCAACTATCCTAGAATCAAGCATGCTCTGATACCAACTTGTAAGACCCGAACCCTGGCCTCTCGACCTGATGGAGTCCGCAGGCTTACATATTCGAATATGAGGTTCATAAATAAAGGAACAGATTGAACAGCGAAATAACAATGTATAAACTTTGTATTACATGGAAACATGAGATTCAATACACAACTTCTTAACAGTCTCATAGACAATCACTAGTTCATCCCTAGCATCATCTAACCACACGTTACACAGCCTCTCACTGACCGAGCCTTCACGGCTCCTTGGCTTGACCAGAACCATCCTTAGTTCCTGAAACCACAACCAGATAAGCATTAATCATAACCGAGAATAGAACGGATTGATTCTACAATGCTTGGCTTGGTTCCTAGAACTTAGATAAACCTCAGTCAACATAATCATAAAACGTATGAACCTACCTACCGTATCCTAAGTCATTCAACCAACCACCCCTTGACTTAGAATCAGATAGATCGTCCAGAATAGATAAACAGAACACACGAACAGATCCGGATCGTCCCCAAAGACCAATCCGTCTAACCGGATAGAATCTAGGTGCGACCGGCCAATGAAGTCCGGCTCAATGGCCCAACGGACTCCCTTACCTGATCCAGCCCTAGGCCTGGATCCAATCGGCCGAGTAAGCCTCAAGCCTAATCCGGAAGGCTTAGCAACCGGTCAGACCTTGCGACTCTACCTTGGCCTAGACAAACCGTGACCTTGTCCTAACTAGACAAGCCATAGGACGTCCTGTGTATGCCGGACAGACACGGACAGCCAACGACGTCATGTGTGTGCTGGCGGACACCCACAGACGTCCTGTGTCTACTGAACAGACAGCCGACGTGGGCCAAAATCACCCAAACATTCCACGGGAAGGGCCAGCATGCTGTGTCCAAGGACCAGCGTGCTGATATGTGTACTGATGGACAGCCACGGACATCCTGTGTGTGCTGACGGACACACAAGCACACAACCGAATACACACAGACAGCCACAGACATCCTGTGTGGGCTGACGGACAGCCACAGACAGCCATGGACAGCCACATGCATCCTGTGTGTGCTGGCGGACACCCACGGACGTACTGTGTGTACTGAACAGACAGCCAACGTGGGCCAAAATTACCCGAACAATCAACAGGAAGGGTCATCGTGTTGAGTCCAAGGAGCAACGTGCTGATATGAGTACTGATGGACAACCACGGATGTCCTGTGTGTGCTGATGGACACACACGGACGTCCTGTGTGTCCTGACGGACACACGGACATCCTGTGTATGCTGACGGACAGCCACAGACGTCCTCTATGTACTGAACAGACAGCCCACGTGGGCCAAAGACACCCAAACAGTCCATGGGAAGGGCCAGGGTGCTGAGTCCAAGGACAAACGTGCTGATATGTGTACTGATGGACAGCCACAGATGTCCTGTGTGTGCTGACGGACACACACGGACACACACGGACAGCCACAGACGTCTTGTGTGTGCTGACGGACACACACAGACGTCCTTTGTGTGCTGACGGACACACACGGACAGCCACAGACGTCCTGTGTGTGCGGACGGACACACACGGATGTCCTGTGTGTGCTGACGGACACCCACAGACATCCTGTGTGTACTGAACAGACAGCCCACGTGGGCCAAAATCACCCGAACAATCCACGGTTAGGGCCAGCGTGCTGAGTCCAAGGACCAGCGTGCTGATATGTGTACTGATGGACAGCCACGGACGTCCTGTGTGTGCTGACGGACACACACGGACAGCCACAGACGTCCTGTGTGTGCTGACGGACAGCCATGGACAGCCACGGATGTCCTGTGTACGCTGGCGGACACCCACAGATGTCCTGTGTGTACTGAACAGACAGCCCACGTGGGCCAAAATCACTCGAACAGTCCACGGAAAGGGCCAGTGTGCTGAGTCCAAGGACCAGCGTGCTGATATGTGTAGTGATGGACAGCCACAGATGTTCTGTGTGTGCTGATTGACACACATGGACACACGCGGACGCACACGAACACACACGGACAGCCACGGACGTTCTGTGTGTGCTGACGGACAGACACGGACAGCCACGGACGTCATGTGTGTGCTGGCGGACACCCACGGACGTCCTGTGTGTACTGAACAGACAGCCCACGTGGGCTAAAATCACCCAAACAGTCCACGGAAAAGGCCAGCGTGCTGAGTCCAAGGACCAGCGTGCTGAGTCCTAGGACAAGCATGCTGATATGTGTACTGATGGACAGGCACGGACATCCTTTGTGTGCTGACGAACTCACACGGACACACACGGACGGCCATGGACGTCATGTGTGTGCTGACGGACAGACAGAGACAGCCACGGACGTCATGTGTGTGCTGACAGACACACACGGACGTCCTGTGTGTGCTGACGGACACACACGGACACACACGGACAGCCACAGACGTCCTGTGTGTGCTGACGGACACACACGGACATCCTGTGTGTGCTGACGGACACCCACGGACGTCCTGTGTGTACTGAACAGACAGCCCACGTGGGCCAAAATCACCCAAACAGTCCACGGGAAGGGCCAGCATGCTGAGTCCAAGGACCAGCGTGCTGATATGTGTACTGATGGACAGCCACAGACCTCCTGTGTGTGCATACGGACACACACGCACAAACACGGACACACACGGACAGCCACAGACATCCTGTGTGGGATGACGGACAGCCATAGATAGCCATGGACAGCCACGGACGTCCTGTGTGTGCTGGCGGACACCCACGGACGTCCTGTGTGTACTGAACAGACAGCCCACGTGGGCCAAAATCACCCGAACAGTCGACAAGAAGGGTCATCGTGCTGAGTCCAAGGACCAACATTGTAACACCCCGATCCGGCCGACTAGGCCGTGGTCGAAGTCTTACGTTGCTCGGTCCACTTCCTGGCCAAACCTGTTAATTTTTGCCCTTTATTTATAATATCGCCTAAAGGCGAGGGCTAACTTAAACCTTAGCTAAAGACTTCCCTAGTTATTAATAGCTTAGATCCTTTGAACAGATACACAGCGGATTATTCTCTAATTAACCATTGGTCTAAAACCAATATAACACTTGTTTGGTCGAATCACCTTAGCCTTGGTCAGTTTACATAATTACCAAATCGCTTAAAGGTCAATCCTAAACCCAAACCAAGCCATACGATTCTGAGGTTCCATTCCCCTAAACCATTCTATCTAGATCTACATAAGTAAATGCTAGATCATACCTTTGTCACATCTATGGAGCTTAATAGCTCATCGGTCCTCCATTGACTCAAATTGCTCTTGCTTAACAGCTAGACCATGATCACTCAATGATCTTACTTATGGTCCTTATCTTGACTCCTTCGTCAATCAGCTCCCCTAGGTACTTAGTCATTCAACCAACCATCCCCACAGACATAAGTAACCTTTGAGAAGTCTTCGAAAGGATAAGGATATGTATTTGGCCTATCTCGGCTCAAGCATAATCCGAAATCCTTTTGCCTTATAGGCAATAGTACCAAGTCCATCTTCTGGACTGACAAAGCTCATTAGATCCTAAGTCAATCAACCAACCATCTTCACATGACTTGGAACTGATGAGTCATCATCTGGCCTGACCGGCCTTCCATTGCCATCATGTGGGTCTACGCCCTACATAAGGCATATGGCGCCTATCCTACTTACCAACCCAAAGTTGATTGTAAGATGTCCTACTTAGCCATTGCGGCTAGAACAATCCAACCATAGTCGGATCATCCATAGTCCGTCTAACTGTCTGGTTAAGATCTAGGTGCGATTGGCCAGTTATAAGTCCAGCCCAAAGGCTCACGGACCTTCTAACCTGATCCGACCCAAAGCCTGGATCCATACCACAGAGTAAGGCCCAAGACCAAACCGGATTGCCTTGCAACCGATCAGACATTGCGACACAACACTCCGGTTAAACTAACCGTCTGTCTGTTCGACTATGCAGCCGCAGACTGTCCACTTGGTTCGGCCTAAGCCTTGAACCAATGGCACCGTTTGGAACTCACACCCTTTGGGAACTAGTACCCTTTGGACACACGTGCCTCTTGGCAACTCATGACCCTTGGCAACTCACACCCATTCAGATGTTCCAACCGTTCGACCTAACCGTCTGTATGGACTGTCTGGTCCGTGCGTGTGTCCGGCCTATGGCCAAAGGACCACGCCTTAACCTACACAAGTCATGAACCATTGTGACTGTTCAGGGAAGGGTTGCAACCGTTCAGAACAGAACATGACCGCCCCTATCCAATCGGATCACCTGAGGCCGGTTTAGACCATGCGCGCGCCTAACTCGTCGGTTATGGACCGCGACCGCATTACTCAATCAGAACCACGGTTATAACCAATCCCAACACATCAACAAAGCCACGCCAATGTACAGGAGGAGTAGAAGAAGAAATAGATGAAAAGAATAAGAAGAATAGGACACAATCCAAACACCCATGGTTAAACCGGTTTGGACTGTCCGATGGTCTTAGCCGATGAGTCGGTGGTTACCCCACTGACCCTATCTAACTGAACCACGGGGTTGGAGTCCTTCTACAGACCTCTCACTATGCCTTGGGTATCCATAACCCCACGGCCTCCTCTCTCCTAAACCGTTCTCCTTGCCGGAGATACTAAAACACCACAACCATGCCTTTTCCGGCTTGGATCCTCGGTTTCCCATTGGGGGACCCCTTTGTTTAGGACGTGTGTCCTTTGTCTCAGACAGAATGAGACTGAATCATACTGAATGACTTGATCTCTGGTCGTGAATCCTATATATAGGCAACCAAAGGTCATGTGCGAAGGTACACATCCCTCCAAGCATCCTTTTGGGACAGATCTTGGCCCTCGATTACCTGTTCAGAAATGGAAGGTTCCAGCCCTTATAGGCACGTCCAACCCAAGCCCAGACTTGGTATGTAACATCCCGGATCCTGAATAGGATCATTGGGACGGCCATGGTTTGAGGGAACGTACTAGCCAGTCTTAAGACATCAAGGCAAACGTTCCATGGCCGGATAAGAAGGTTAGGGACGTAAGGAAACATAGACTTAACCTTACACAAGTCGAGAGTCAGCTAGACCGAGCAAGACGGTAGCTGGACGAATGGAGCGGGTAGGTCGACCAGCTCAACGGAGCTAGGTTAAGCTCCCTGCAACTCGGACACTACAAGGTCAGCTCCACTAGCTGGACTACTAGCTCACTCAGCTGGGCAGCTGGGGATCAGCTCATCTCAGCTGGATGGTCCGTTCGAGTTTCGGTCCGATGGTCTGGGTCCGGGCCGATGGAAGGCCATGGGAGGTCCGGCCATGAGGTCATGGACTGTTGGGGCTTGGGACAAGGCCGTGGGCTAAGTTCAGAAGAGTTGGATAAGGCTTTGGGCCTCTGTCCGACCCAAACCCATGCGGTATTGGCAAAGGGGCGCATGCGGCTGAGAGGGTGTAACCCTTGGCTGATTGTGCCCATCCACTGGCCAGTCATGCCTGTTCGTGGGGCAAGACTTACCCCCTCGTTTTCTATAAATATGGGGTCCTCTCTGTCGATTTCAGGCATCCAATCCAGAGTAAAAGACTCAGAGAAATCATAGAGAGAGAGAAAGAAAGAGAGAGAGAGTTTCCAGCCAAAGGAAGGCCGATTGTGTGGTGGTTAGGTTTCCGGCGATCTGATCGTTTGTGAAGCAACCTCCGATCAAGCATGGGAGACCGAGAGCAGGAGAAGAGCATGGAGAACCCTGACACGGTTCAGAAGGTACGTGGTGGGCTATGGCTCCATCAGACCGAACAGACGTTCCTTGTGATCGCACCGCGGCTCTGGACGGTTCATTAGACCCGGCCTCTTCTCCTCTTCTTGTTTCTATCCGCTCCTTTCTCTTCTTTCTGATTATGCACGAAGGGTTGTGTTGGTTCAGTCCAAGGGACACGTTATTAGACTTGGCCGGACATAACCAAACCGCTAACCTAGACGCTGGTCGGTTAAACGGTCGGTTCGAATCGCACCATAGGCTGGGCGGTTGGGCTAAACGGTTGGGCATGTCCCAAGAGGCACGAGAGGCCAAAGGTCACGAGTTACCAACGGTTGTGAGTTGCCAAAGGGTGTGAGTAACCAAGAGTTACGAACGCCAAGTGGTACGATCACCAAGTAGTACGAGGACCAAGAGGTACTAAAGGCCGAAGGGGTGTGTGTACCAAGCGGTGCCTGTTGAGGCAGTTTGTGTCCGTTCCTTAGGGATCAGACCATGTCTTGTTTGCTGAGACAAGTACACGGTCCGTCTAAGCCAGGGTAAGAGTCGCAAGGTCCGATCGGCCATTGGCCTAACCGGATTGGGCGTGAGGCTTACTCGGCCGTTGGATCCAGGCCCAAGGCCGGATAAGGTAAGGAAGTCCATTGGGCCATTGAGCCGGACTTCATCTAGGCCGGTCGCACCAAGATTCTATCCGGATGGACGGATTGGTCTTCGGGACGATCCGGACTGTTCGTGTGTTTTGTTTATCTATTCTGGACTGTCTATCTAGTTCTAAGTCAAAGGGTGGTTGGTTGTATAACTTAGGATTCGGTAGGCAGGTTCATATCTTTTTATAAATATATTGTCTAAGGTTTATCAATGTTCTAGGAACCAAGCCAAGCATTGTAGGATCGACCAGTCCTATTCTCGGTTATGATTAATGCTTATCTGGTTGTGGTTTCAGGAACTAAGGATGGTCCTGGTCAAGCCAAGGAGCCGTGAAGGCTCGGTCAGTGAGAGGCTGTGTAACGTGTGGGTAGATGATGTTAGCGGCGAACTAGTGATTGTCTATGAAACTGTTTAGAAGTTGTGTATTGGATCTCATGTTTCTAAGTAATACATTTGTTTATACATTATATTCCGCTGTGCTATCTGTTCCATTGATTTAGAACCTCCGATTCAAACATGACTTAGTAAATGAAAGACTTAAAATGAATCAAACAAGCAAAGAAATTGCTTAAGTAGCAAACGGGTCTAGTCTTGTCGAGAGGCCGGATTCGGGCGTTACAAGTTGGTATTAGAGCATGCTTGATTCTAGGATAGTTGGGTTATGTAGTCCACACACACGCAGCCAGCTGTTCAGTCTCACGGTGAGGTTTGATAGTTAGGTCTAGGGATTAATTGTCTCGGTTATGTTATGTATATGTTGTACTAACAATGTCTGAATCCTTAGGCTGGGAAAAGCAAATCGGGTAAGACCCAAAGGAGTAAGAAAACGGCTGGTCCGTCAAGTCAAGTGGCCGCGGACGGAATTAATCTGTCCGGGTTACCAACAGAGCAGGCTGTGACTAACACATGTGGTGTGTTACCGACTGACCAGGCCAATCTTACGGGAACGCAACAAGAAGGTCAGCAACACCAGGAGAGCGACGAGGAAGTGGAATCTTCAAACACTAACCAGGATGGTGACCAGCATGAGCAAAGGGCCGAGGGAACGGCCAACGTGGCCACAGTACTGTCCCGAGAGGACTTGTTAGAGGCCATGAAAGTAATGGGTAATCAAGTGGCGGCTATGACTCAGCTGTTCACTCCACTAGTGAATTCATCAGTTGGTCAAGCTACACCTTTAGCTACGGCTACACCTATTGCTACGGGTCCAACTGTGGAGGTGGTTGAGGTGATCGAGATCGATCCACCGGAAGGGTCTGTAAAGAAGGTGGACTATTTGAGTTTGCTTCAACATCTATCCAGATTGGGTACGAAGCAATTCTCAGGTAGCACCGACCCGGTTGTGGCAGATGAGTGGAGGAGTAGGCTAGTCCGAAACTTTCAATCAACTCGCTGTCCAGAGGATTACAGATGAGACATTGCGGTTCACTTCCTGGAAGGGGACGTGCATAATTGGTGGCTTGCAGTGGACAAGCGCACCAACGGAGGTCTCACAAGTTTTGCGGACTTTGAAATTGAGTTCAACCGCAAATACTTTCCTGCTGAGGCTTGGGATCGTCTGGAAGCTAAGTTTCTAGATCTGGTCCAAGGACGCAGGACCGTACGGGAGTACGAAGAAGAGTTCAACCGACTCAGACGGTTTGTTGGAAGAGAGCTGGAGGACGAAGCAGTCCAGGTCTGTAGGTTCATCCGAGGCCTAAGGCCGGAACTGAAGACCCACTGTTCGATCCGCACTTTCAACACCGTCGGAGAACTGGTGGAACGGGTGGCTTTGTTGGAGTCTAACTTGGCTGAGGAAGCTAAGCTTAAGGCTAAGCCACAGTCTGGCCCATTGGGCAAGACTAATGATAAAAAGAGAAAATGGGACCAGGTGGACGGAGGTAAGACCTCTGGTGGCCGACCTGCGTGTTCCAAATGTTGATGGAACCATCCTGGTGAGTGCTGGAAGGCCAAGGGGGCTTGTGTTCGTTGTGGCAGCATGGACCATGGGGTTCAAAACTGTCCTCGACCGAACCAGTCTGGTAGAAGCGGCCAGATAACCTGTTTCCATTGTGGCCAGCAAGGACATTTCCAATCGGAGTGTCCCAACCTGCAAGGAAGTCAGGGGAAGGGCTGTGGAGATTCAGGAAAGGCGTCCCAAGGCAAACCAACCACAACACCGCAGGTGTATGGACTGTCACGAGAAGAAGGAGCTTCCGGATCCTTTGATTTGATCTCTGGTAATTTCTAAATTTATCTTTTTACATTCAAGTAGTAATGCTTGGTTTAGAACCTAGAATGTGGTCTAGGGGATTCTGATGGGGGTCTCTGATAGGAACCCTCATAGTCGGTGAGGTAAAAACCCACGTGCTTTTCGACACAGGGGCTACACATAGTTTTGTTTGTCCGGGACTGGTCGGAAAGGGTCTGTTCTGTCTGGATGCTGGTGATAATTTTGGGATAGTGAGGGCGGCCGGTGGGAAAGCCATGAACTCACTAGGTCTCATGTCGAATATCCCAGTACAGATCCAGGGAAAGGTCTTCCCTGTGAATCTGGTCTGTGTCCACCTAAAGAATCAAGAAGTGATCTTAGGTATGGATTGGTAGGGAAAGTACCGAGCCACTCTTGATTTCCATAAGGGTCGTGTGCAATTGGAGAATGGACTTCACCTGGTAGAGCACCAAGGTCTGTGTCAGGTTCAAGAGAAAGTAGTGGTTTCAGAAGTTTGAGCGATTCGGATGCTGGAACAGGGTTGTCAGTCATTCTTGGCTACAATTACAATTACAGAGCCTGACAGTTTTGGTTTTCTGTTAGACCGACGCGAGGATTTGTTGGTGTCCGAGTTCCAGGATGTGTTTCAGTCGCTACAGGGTGTCCCCCCTGATAGGTCTGATCCCTTCCTGATTGAACTGGAACCAGGGACAGCTCCGCTGTCCAAGAGTCCGTATCGAATGGCTCCGGCCGAGATGGCCGAGCTAAAGAAGCAATTGGAAGAATTGCTTGACAAGGGTTCATACGGCCAAGTAGCCCCCCTTGCGGTGCACCAGTCCTCTTTGTGAAAAATAAGGATGGTAGCATGCGTCTGTGCATCAACTATCGAGTGTGCATCAACTATCGAGGGTTGAACAGGGTAACTGTGAAGAACAAGTATCCGTTTCCCAGGATAGACGAGCTGTTGGATCAGCTGAAAGGAGCTAAGTGGTTTTCAAAAATCGATTTGGCCTCGGGATATCATCAGATTCCTATAGAGCCAAACGACATTAGGAAAACAGCATTTTGGACTAGGTACGGCCATTACAAATTCGTAGTGATGCCATTCGTTCTGACCAATGCACCTGCTGCATTCATGAAAATGATGAACAGCGTGTTTCGAGACTTCTTGGATGAATCAGTGATCAACTTCATTGATGATATCCTGATTTACTCCAAAGACGAGGAATCTCATCGGAAACATTTGAGAGCCGTGCTGGAACGATTGCGAGAACACAAACTCTTTGCTAAACTCAGCAAGTGCAGTTTTTGGCAAAAGAGTATTGGGTTCCTTGGCCATATTGTCTCTGACCAGGGCGTCTCAGTGGATCCAGAAAAGATCAGGGCAATCAAAGATTGGCCGCGACCATGCAGTGCCACGGAAGTTAGAAGCTTCCTAGGGCTGGCAAGTTACTATAGAAAGTTTGTGAAGGGATTTGCAAGCTTGGCTCAGCCGATGACACGGTTGACTGGGAAGGACGTTAAGTTCACATGGTCTGACGAGTGTACGAGATATTTCTCCGCACTTAAGAATATGCTAACTAGCGCACCCGTCCTAGTTCTCCCGGAGGAAGACCAACCTTATGTGGTCTACACGGATGCGTCCATCACTGGACTCGGTTGCGTGTCGACCCAACATGGGAAGGTCATTGCTTACGCGTCAAGGCAGCTGAAGAAACATGAGGGAAACTACCCCACCCATGACCTGGAAATGGCTGCGGTAGTGTTCGCCTTAGGGAAGCAGGACGGGACTTAAGCAGGACGGGAAGTAAGCATGCAGGATTGAAGCACGACGGGAAAACCCGAAATCGGGCAAAAACCCTAATTTCGGTATTATGAAATTTTTCGAGGAAGCTGGAGACTCGGGAAATATTTTTAGGGAATATAAGTATTCATCTAGAGTTTATTAAAAAAAATCAGAACGGGAGCAGAAAAATATTCGGGACTAATCGCGAGCTGAAAATATGTCGGAAGGGTCAAAATCGCGTAAATCGGCCGAGAAGCTCGAGGTGTCTCAATGCATGTCATCAGGACGTGGTGTCAACCATCTGATAAGCGGTCTGTCTACACAAGCATGAGGTGTCGGCACGCATGGAAGCAGCACATGCGGACTGACACACTGAAGCACGAGATGTCGCCATATCTGCAGCCGCAGCATGCTGATCGACATGTGGGCACCGTGTGTTGCCGTGCATGTGATCCAGACATGCTGATGAACATCTGGTCGTCCAGGCAGGATAAGAGGTGTCACTTTGCATGTGTCCTGGCCATGCTGAGAGACATGTGGAGCATGAGGTGCCACCGCGCATGCGTCCGGAGCCATGCGGAGAGACACACGGGCTGCCACCAACCTGAAGGTGATTGGCTGCTGACTTCTATAAATAGGCACGCACAGCTTCACATTTCAACACATCCAGACCACTTCAGATCAGTTTAAAAACGTGAGAGAAAGTAGAGAGAGAAAGCAAGAGGTTTCGATAGTTTTCAAGAATTTTCGGGAGTTTTCGAGATGAATTACTACACCAGTTTTGGATCGACGCCAAGAGGAGTTTCTGTTTGAATTGAGAGTTGTTCAAGGGAGGCCATTCAGGGTTAGGATCGCCATTGAGGTCAGTTGGGATAGGAGGCTACTTGAGGAGTTCAAGAAAGGGTTTTGGTCGAGTATTCGGGCAAGGGTCAAAGCCACAACGAACCAAACACTGTGAGTCATGGCAATTGATTGCTGACTTGTTTTCATGCAGGTTCCCGTTACTTGGAAGTTGGATCATGGCAGGAGGCCGGGTCTAACTGAGTAACGGTTTGATTAGTTAATAGTCGAGGTTTGGTTAATTGAGTTGATAGCATGCTTAGTTATTGCTTGGGAATCATAGTAGCATGCTAATTGTTAGGTTGCTTGGTTAGTTAGCAAATGCGACCCCTTAGATAATATCGCTAGGTTGTGGATAGATAGGTATTCTGGAATCTATCTTGGGTCGATTGCTAGGTTTTTAGATTGCATGCTTAGATAATTATTGCTATTGAGTTATTATCGGTTTGCATGCATGGATTGTGATGTTGTTGTTGATTAGATGTTAGTACTAGGCAACTTAGGTCATATAGACCGAATTGCTAGTATGTGTATTGTTGAGTTAGTAAAGGATCTAGGCCATATAGGCTGAGTTCCTAGTTAGTGTTGTACTTAAGCGTCCTAGGCCATTTAGGTCGGATTGCTGGTACTAGTGTTTAGTATCGAGCTTTGCCGATAGCTTGCCTGATCAGCAATGCTAGGCTTGTGTTTTGGGTGTTACACGGCAAGGAAGGTTACATAAGCATGTCCCTACGCGGCTTGGCAGAGAGGTTGCATAAAGCATGCTCTGTATGGGGAGGTTGCTAGAAAGCATGCTCTGTCATGTTGTATCCTTGGTGGGTGCTTCATGTTAGTTTGCGGGAAGGAAGGTTGCTAGAGTATGTCCCTACGCGGCTGGGCAGAGAGGTTGCATAAAGAATGCTCTGTACGGAGAGGTTGCTAGAAAGCATGCTCCGTCATGTGATACCTTATCGGGGTTACATGATGTTCTAACCCATGTGCCTTTGTGGCTGCGAGTTAGGTGTTCCATGGTTGTGTATGTGATGAGAAAGCTCGAGTAAGGATGTGTAGTTAAGGTGTAGAGAGTCTTAGCATATATTATATTATTATCCTAATGGTGTATTATATTCCGCTGCTTATCTTATTTATGTTTATGTTCTTGTTGAGTCACTCGGGTTTCCACGGGGGAAGTCTCGAGTGATGATTATTATTGTTTTGTTATTGTTAGGTGAACCTCTCGTCTTTGATTGTTTGGGGTTGGGATGGCGAGGGGTTGTATTTGTTAGTTGGGGCCCTGGCTCACTAAGTGACAATAGGTTACTCATTAAACTCACCTATTGTTGCAGGAAACCTTAGTGGGAGACCGGGTAGCATGGAAGCTGGACGTTAGGAGCACCGGAAGTACTTTTGCCTTTCCTTTTGTAAAACGGTACTAGTTAAAGTCTTTGACTCGATATTGGCACTAGGCCGGGATCCATCTGTAATATTTTACTTGTAACGAATCTTTATTATATTTATAAAAAGTGATGTTTTATATTCGTTACAATGGTTCTCTGATAAATAGACTTGTCCGGTCTAAACACAACGTTAGGTTTAGGTATGGGTTGAAAAGCCTTAGGCCGCGATCTAACGGAACCGTTAACTCATAGTACGGGTTGCAAATCCTTAAGCCATTATTTAGCAGGACGTGTTAGTGGATGAACTGGTCGATGTTGCGGATTAAGTTCTGTGACTTTGACTGGATTGTCCCTAGCCCGTCATGTAGCGCTTCCGGACCATGGTGTTGGGTTGGACGGTCAGTCATGTTCTTGTTTGATTGTTGGCTGGCCGGTTGGCCTTTCATCTCCAACCCTTGGTGTGGGTCGTCCGTCGGTCATGTTCTTGTTTGATTGTTGGCCGATGGCTCGACCTATGCCTAGGACGGTTCGGGGGTGTTACAGAGGTGGTATCATATCATGGTTTCGTCCATGCTTCCAGAACCTGCGTTTTTAATCGGTTTTCAATATATTTTTTTCGAGTCAGAAAGGATTTGAAAGGCATTTAGAGTATTCCGGTCATGTCCAGCCATTCTGGGTAAGAAATTTAGGATTTACCTTTTCGTTGGTTGTAGATGAATAATCGGGGTGCAAATCAAGGTAGGCAGTCGGGATGGTCATCAAGAGATGGTCGAGCATTTGTGGATTCAGAACAAGAGTTTTCTACTAGGGGCAGAATGGATCACCGAGATATGAGTCAACGTTATGGAAATCTGTTTTCAACAAGGCGGGGACATAGTCAATCACCGTTGCCAGCGAGTTCAAATTCTAATGACAACCAAGACGAAGAGGAAATCAAGAGGCTGAAATTCCACCAGGAGGACTAGTAGATTTGTTTACTCAAATTCTGCGACATGTTTCAAGGAACGCCCAACCTGAGGAATCCTTAAACATGGAGTATCTGAAGATCTTGAAGACGATGAAGGGTTTCGAAACATATAAGTTCAAAGGAGGAATCAATATGTTTGAGGCAGAAGAGTGGATGCACATGATGGAGATAAACTTTGAAGCAATGATCTGTCCAGACAAATACAAGAAGAGAGTGGCGGTTTACTATCTTCAAGGAGATGCTCGTAACTGGTGGGAAAGCGTGGAACGTCAACATGGAAATCATATTACATCTTGGGATGTATTTCAAAAGGAGTTTAGAAGGAAGTACTTCCCACCCGAGGCAAGACATCGATTGGAGAGACAGTTCATCAATCTTACCCAAGGGGATAGGACAGTACGGGAGTATGAAGCGGAATTCAAAAGTCTTCGTTGCTATGTATTTAACGGCCAGGAGGACGAAGCAACAATGATCCGAAACTTCATGTATGGATTGCGATCTGAACTAGGTAGTAGACTCGTGGCAGGCAACTATGGAAATCTCACAGACTTAGTCGAGAGGGCCGTAAATGTGGAAGTTGCGGTAGCAGCAGAAGCCAAGTATGAATCAAAAAGAAAAGGCGTTAGTGGCGAGAAGGGAAAACATATAGTTCAGTATAAGGATTCCAGTCAGCAAGGCCTATCCAGGAAAAGAAGCCATGACTCAAAATCTTGGAATGGAAACCAAGGATGTTTTTATTGTGGAGAGGTTGGTCACATTGCTCGACACTGTGTGGCAGAGAAAGCTGCATTAGCCGAAGAACATCCCCCACTTGCCCTACTGGAAGACAGACCCCTGAGAAAGAGAAGGAATAGGATCTAGATCTTTAAGAAAAACCTTAACCTTCAGGCCTACAAGGTAAGTAGGGTTTTGACTTCCTTGTTTGAATGTGTATTGCCTGATTGGTTGTGATGTGTTGGGAAAAGATTGGTTTTTAATTATCATTCTGCGCTATTGCACGAGAACTTGCGGTTTGTGTTCTTGTTGTGTGTAGGAACATTGTGGCAGGTAATGACCCCCAAAGACCAAACCCTTGAAGATTGATAGTTGGATCAGTAGTGTGATGATTGTTGGATCTTCTGAGCTGATCTATCGGTGTCATGGTACGATTTGGTGGCTATGTTGGGTACATGTTTGGTTTTGAGGAGATATCTATCGAAAAGACATGATAGATATAGAAGATTTGATCATCACAAGAAATCAAGTTGAAGAAGTGGCTAAGTACGAGTATGGTATCTATCGAGAGGACAAGATAGTATTATGCCGAATGCGTGTTCCAGCAGAGTAGAGACAAGAGGACGACTCAGTGATCATTTCAATGAAGAGATATGAAGACGATTGTGGAGACCTTGAGGAGGACACTCAAGGAACCGTTGTGGACAGCGTAAAGATATATGGAGACGAGTTGAGAATGTCGTAAAGATGAGCAATTGTGCAACTAAGAATTTGAGGACAAATTCTATTAGGGGGGGGGGGGAGAATGTGATAACCCGCCCTTCGGGATAAGAATGGTTGAGACAGAAGATTGGTCGAGCATTAACTTGGTGGTCAAAACGCGGACGGTAAAGATCGATTGGGAAATTTCAAAGAACGAGGTGGTCGAAGAATTGATCGTGAGTGAACTATGAGTGGAATAAGCTGCTCGGCGATAGTTAGAAGATTTCTTAGATTGATCAGACGGATGTTTTGGAAGCATAACATTTTTGGAAGCACGACGTTTCAGAAGCTCGACGTTTTTGAAGACCGACATTTCTTCATCACGAAGTTTTCTTGGAAAATCTTCGTATCAGTAAAATATTATTCTGGAGACATAATAAGTGGGAAGCAGGACGGGACTTCAGCAGAACGGGAAGTAAGCACGCAGGATTGAAGCACAACGGGAAAACCCGAAATCGGGCAAAAACCCTAATTTTGGTATTATGAAATTTTTCGAGGAAGCTGGAGACTCGGGAAATATTTTTAGGGAATATAAGTATTCATCTGGAGTTTATTAAAAAAAATCAGAACGGCAGCAGAAAAATATTCGGGACTAATCGCGAGCCGAAAATATGTCAGAAGGGTCAAAATCGCGTAAATCGACCGAGAAGCTCGAGGTGTCTCAATGCATGTCATCAGGACGTGGTGTCTACCATCTGATAAGTGGTCTGTCTACACAAGCATGAGGTATCGGCACGCAAGGAAGCAGCACATGCGGACTGACACACTGAAGCACGAGATGTCGCCATATCTACAGCCGCAGCATGCTGATCGACATGTGGGCACCGTGTGTTGCCGTGCATGTGATCCAGACATGCTGATGAACATCTGGTCGTCCAGGCAGGATAAGAGGTGTCACTTTGCATGTGTCCTGGCCATGCTGAGAGACATGTGGAGCACGAGGTGCCGCCGCGCATGCGTCCGGAGCCATGCGGAGCGACACACGGGCTGCCACCAACCTGAAGGTGATTGGCTGCTGACTTATATAAATAGGCACGCCCACCTTCACATTTCAACACATCCAGACCAATTCAGATCAGTTTAAAAACGTTAGAGAAAGTAGAGAGAGAAAGCAAGAGGTTTCGATAGTTTTCGGGAGTTTTCGGGAGTTTTCGAGATCAATTACTACACCAGTTTTGGATCGACGCCAAGAGGAGTTTCTGTTTGAGTTGAGAGTTGTTCAAGGGAGGCCATTCAGGGTTAGGATCGCCAGTGAGGTCAGTTGGGATAGGAGGCTACTTGAGGAGTTCAAGAAAGGGTTTTGGTGGAGGATTCGGGCAAGGGTCAAAGCCACAACGAACCAAACACTGTGAGTCACGGCAATTGATTGCTGACTTGTTTTCATGCAGGTTCCCGTTACTTGGAAGTTGGATCATGGCAGGAGGCCGGGTCTAACTGAGTAACGGTTTGATTAGTTAATAGTCGAGGTTTGGTTAATTGAGTTGATAGCATGCTTAGTTATTGCTTGGGAATCATAGTAGCATGCTAATTGTTAGGTTGCTTGGTTAGATAGCGAATGCGACCCCTTAGATAATATCGCAAGGTTGTGGATAGATAGGTATTCTGGAATCTATCTTGGGTCGATTGCTTGGTTGTTAGATTGCATGCGTAGATAATTATTGCTATTGAGTTATTATCGGTTTGCATGCATGGATTGTGATGTTGTTGTTGATTAGATGTTAGTACTAGGCAACTTAGGTCATATAGACCGAATTGCTAGTACGTGTATTGGTGAGTTAGTAAGGGATCTAGGCCATATAGGCTGAGTTCCTAGTTAGTGTTGTACTTAAGCGTCCTAGGCCATTTAGGTCGGATTGCTGGTACTAGTGTTTAGTATCAGCAATGCTAGGCTTGTGTTTTGGGTGTTACGCGGCAAGGAAGGTTACGTAAGCATGTCCCTACGCGGCTCGGCAGAGAGGTTGCATAAAGCATGCTCTGTACGTGGAGGTTGCTAGAAAGCATGCTCCGTCATGTTGTATCCTTGGTGGGTGCTTCATGTTAGTTTGCGGCAAGGAAGGTTGCTAGAGTATGTCCCTACGCGGCTGGGCAGAGAGGTTGCATAAAGCATGCTCTGTACGGAGAGGTTGCTAGAAAGCATGCTCCGTCATGTAATACCTTATCGGGGTTACATGATGTTCTAACCCTTGTGCCTTTGTGGCTGCGAGTTAGGTGTTCCATGGTTGTGTATGTGATGAGAAAGCTCGAGTAAGGATGTGTAGTTAAGGTGTAGAGAGTCTTAGCATATATTATATTATTATGCTAATGGTGGATTATATTCCGCTGCTTATCTTATTTATGTTTATGTTCTTGTTGAGTTACTCGGGTTTCCACGGGGGAAGTCTCGAGTGATGATTATTATTGTTGTGTTATTGTTAGGTGAACCTCTCGTCTTAGATTGTTTGGGGTTGGGATGGCGAGGGTTTGTATTTGTTAGTTGGGGCCCTGGCTCACTGAGTGACATTAGGTTACTCATTAAACTCACCTATTGTTGCAGGAAACCTTAGTGGGAGACCGGGTAGCATGGAAGCTGGATGTTAGGAGCACCGGAAGTACTTTTGCCTTTCCTTTTGTAAAACGGTACTAGTTAAAGTCTTTGACTCGATATTGGCACTAGGCCGGGATCCATCTGTAATATTTTACTTGTAACGAATCTTTCTTATATTTAATAAAAGTGATGTTTTATATTTGTTACAATTGTTCTCTGATAAATAGACTTGTCCGGTCTAAACACAAAGTTAGGTTTAGGTACGGGTTGAAAAGCCATAGGCCGCGATCTAACGGAACCGTTAACTCATAGTACGGGTTGCAAAGCCTTAAGCCATGATTTAGCGGGACGTGTTAGAGGATGAACTGGGCGATGTTGCGGATTAAGTTCTGTGACTTTGACTGGATTGTCCCTAGCCCGTCATGTAGCGCTTCCGGACAATGGTGTTGGGTTGGACGGTCGGTCATGTTCTTGTTTGATTGTTGGCTGGCCGGTTGGCCTTTCATCTCCAACCCTTTGTGTGGGTCGTCCGTCGGTCATGTTCTTGTTTGATTGTTGGCCGATGGCTCGACCTATGCCTAGGACGGTTCGGGGGTGTTACAGAAAGGGTCAGTATGCTGAGTCCAAGGACTAACGTGCTGATATGTGTACCGATGGACAGCCACAGACGTCCTGTGTTTGCTGACGGACACACACAGACACACACGGACAGTCACAGACGTCCTGTGTGTGCTGACGGACGCACACGGACGTCCTGTGTGTGCTGACGGACACCCACGGACGTCATGTATGTACTGAACAGACAGCCCACGTGGGCCAAAATCACCCGAACAGTCCACAGGAAGGGCCAGCGTGCTGAGTCCAAGGACCAGCGTGCTGATATGTGTACTGATTGACAGCCACGGACGTCCTGTGTGTGCTGACTGACACACACGGACACACACGGACAGCCACGGACGTCCTGTGTGTGCTGACGGGCAGCCACAGACATCCTGTCTTTGCTGGCGGACACCCACGGACGTCCTTTGTGTACTGAACAGACAACCCATGTGGGCCAAAATCAACCAAACAGTCCACAGGAAGGGACAGCGTGCTGATATGTGTACTGATGGACAGCCACGGACGTCATGTGTGTGCTGACGGACACACACGGACACACACAGACACACACGGACAGCCACAGACGTCCTGTGTGTGCTGACGGACAACCACGGACAGCCACAGACGTCCTGTGTGTGCTGGCGGACACCCACGCACGTCCTTTGTGTACTGAACAGACAGCCCACGTGTGCCAAAATCAACCAAACAGTCCACGGGAAGGGACAGCGTGCTGATATGTGTACTGATGGACAGCCACGGACGTCATGTGTGTGCTGACGGACACCCACGGACACACACAGACACACACGGACAGCCACATACGTCCTGTGTGTGCTGACGAATAGCCACAGACAGCCACAAACGTCCTGTGTGTGCTGGCGGACACCCACGGACGTCCTGTGTGTACTGAACAGACAGCCCACGTGGGCCAAAATCACCGAAACAGTCCACAGGAAGGGTCAGCATGCTGAGTCCAAGGACCAACGTGCTGATATGTGTACTGATGGACAGCCATAGACGTCTTGTGTGTGCTGACGGACACAGACGGACAGCCATAGACGTCCTGTGTGTGTTGGCGGACACCCACGGACGTCATGTGTGTATTGAACAGACAGCCCACGTGGGCCCAAATCACCCGAACAGTCCACGGGAAGGGTCAGCGTGCTGAGTCCAAGGACCAACGTGCTGATATGTGTACTGATGGACAGCCACGGACATCCTGTGTGTGCTGGCGGACACACATGGACAGCCACGGACGTCCTGTGTGTGCTGACGGACACACACAGACGTCCTGTGTATGCTAACGGACACACACGGACGTCCTGTGTGTGCTGATGGACACCCACGGATGTCCTGTGTGTACTGAACAGACAGCCCACGTGGGCCAAAATCACCCGAAGAGTCCACGGGAAGGGCCAGCGTGCTGAGTCCAAGGACCAACGTGCTGATATGTGTACTGATGGACAGCCACGGACGTCCTGTGTTTGCTGACGGACACACACGGACACACATGAACAGCCACGGACATCCTGTGTGTGCTGTTGGACACACACGGACGTCCTGTGTGTGCTGACGGACACCCACGTACATCCTGTGTGTACTGAACAGACAGCCCACTTGAGCCAAAAGCACCCAAAAATTCAACGGGAAGGGTCAGCGTGCTGAGTCCAAGGACCAACGTGCTGCTATGTGTACTGATGGACAGCCACGGACGTCCTGTGTGTGCTGACGGACACACATGGACACACACGTACAGCCACGGACGTCCTGTGTGTGCTGTTGGACACACACGGACGTCCTGTGTGTGCTGACGGACACCCACGAACGTCCTGTGTGTGCTGACGGACACCCACATACATCCTGTGTGTACAGAACAGACAGCCCACGTGGGCCAAAATCACCCGAACAGTCCACAGGAAGGGTCAGCATGCTGAGTCCAAGGACCAACGTGATGATATGTGTACTGATGGACAGCCACGGACGTCCTGTGTGTGCTGACGGACACACACGGACACACAGTGACAGCCACGAACATCCTGTGTGTGATGACGTACACCCACGAACGTCCTGTGTGTGCTGAAGGACACCCACGGACGTCCTGTGTTTACTGAACAGACAGCCCACGTGGGCCAAAATTACCCAAACAGTCCATGGGAAGGGCCAGCGTGCTGAGTCCAAGGACCAGCGTGCTGATATGTGTACTGATGGACAGCCACAGATGTCCTGTGTGTGCTGACGGACACACACGGACAGCTGCAGACGTCATGTGTGTGCTGACGGACAGCCACAGACAGCCACGGACGTCCTGTGTGTTCTGGCGGACACCCGTGGACATCCTGAGTGTACTGAACAGACAGCCCACGTGGGCCAAAATCATCCAAGCAGTCCACAGGAAGGGCCAGCGGGCTGAGTCCAAGGACCAGTGTACTGATGGACAGCCACAAACGTTCTGTGTGTGCTGACGGACACACACGGACAGCCATGGAGTCCTGTGTATGCTGACGGACACACACGGACGTCCTTTGTGTACTGAGCAGACAGCCCACGTGGGCCAAAATCACCCACGGACAGCCAAAATCATCCGAGAAGCCAAAAATTCAAAAATTAAAATTTTGGAAGAAAGTTTTCTGAAAGGAAACATCAAAAATATGTCAACAAAGAGTTTAGGATGTCAAGTGTTGATCAAAAGTTGCTATAGACATCCGTTTAGGCCACGAAAGCCCGAACTTTGTAGCATGCAAAAGACATGGTTAGAAGCAAGAGAAAATCATGAACATTTACCAAAAAATAGATTTAACCATTCTTATGAAGCATGAAAAAAATCAGATTCAAATTCGAAGTATATTTTTTTTACATTAAAAATACTCCCGGAACACAACCAATGCCTACTAGTGACAGTGAAAAAAAGTGTTTTGTCTATATAAGGGGTAGGCACTCTTCTGAGCCTACCCGAAAGGGTATGTAGTGTTGGACTGCTCGGTCCAGCACTATTGATGCCTGGGTTGAGGTTGATGGCTGGATTGTCTTCGGTGAATTTTCTGGTAACTTTTCCAGCGAATTTTCCGGCAGACCGTTTTGCCCCTAACTTCAAATTTCCGCGCTTGTGTGGTCTTGGCCTGGTTTCATCTGTCTTCCAGTTGCTCTTTTGATTACATCTCAATAGTGGTTGGAATGATTGATGTTAGCGGGGCAAATGAACATTCAGCATATGAGTGGTGATTGGATAGCAAGTGTTTGTAGGCTCTGTGCTCGCGCACCCAACTACAGCCCAACTATCCTCCTCAGTTTCTTCACTAGCATAGTTTTATTCTTGTTGAACTGATCTGGGGCCTGTGTTGCGTACCTATCTGGAAGGAATTGTAAAGCTTTGCTTAAAATGTTGTTTGCGGCATCTCCTTCACTGGAGAAGTCGTGAACACATAAGCCAGCACTTGTGATCCTTGTGTCTTTCAATAATTTATGCATTGTTCGCAAAGGTGAATAAGCTGTTTGCTGAGATCTCGGTTGCGGAAATATTATGGCGGTGACTCGAAAAAATTCTGTCCTGCTAAGCACGTTTGTCTTCTGACAAAAGATGACGGTCAAGTCTGCGTCTGTTCCCACTTTCCATGTGTTTGCGGGAATATGACGTGGTCTTGCGCTGATTAATGAATGCTACCTGGTTGATCCTGCCAGTAGTCATATGCTTGTCTCAAAGATTAAGCCATGCATGTGTAATTATGAACGAATTCAGACTGTGAAACTGCGAATGGCTCATTAAATCAGTTATAGTTTGTTTGATGGTAACTACTACTCGGATAACCATAGTAATTCTAGAGCTAATACATGCAACAAACCCCGACTTCTGGAAGGGATGTATTTATTAGTTAAAAGGTCGACGCGGGCTCTTTGAAGGGACCCGACCCATTTTTTCGTACCATCAGTACGAGTCTGGTTCGACTTCCTCGATCAGACTTGGGCTGTTTTCCTATTTTTCTTTACTTAGAATTATTTCCGAGTTTTAGTTCATTTTCAGACAATCAAGCAAGCATAATAAGATTTGAATAGATTAACTGAGGTTCGAGTTAACAAATGAGTTTGCTATAAGCTATTACAAGTTAAACTCGTCCTACATCTACCATAATCCCCCATCCTTCCTTCCTGCCTTAGTCCCGCGGTCAAGCTATGCCTTTACCCTTACGGGCCTGGTCCTGATCTGCATCCAAAACAAGGAGGCATAAGCAACAGTTTGCTTAGTGATGCGGTCATCCCGTCTCACTCAGCCATGTAAAGCAATCGAGTCAATCAATCAGTAAACGGACATGCTTATCATCAGTCAGTTACTTAGCCGACCCAATCGTCCCAAGCCAACGCGCCATCAGATTCAGTCAAGCCCTAGCAGGCCATTACGGCTCTAGGCGCATGATCTGATCCAGATGCGTCGATGGAAGGAACCGACTGTTCGGACCAAGCCAGAACTTAGCAGATAATTCGAATTAGACAAGCAATCAGTACATAGAACATTCCTATCATTCAGACGACGATTCAGTACGATAGGCTACGGTCACGCACTCACCTTTGTCTTAGAGTTGGTTTGTTCTGTTTGATTCGGTCTCTTCTGGCACCTCTTGAGCGGTTTCCGTCGGATCTTCGAACGTTCAGACAGTCGGAATCACCCCACAGACGATCGTTCTTGTCTCGAACTTGATCAATCCAGCCAAATATCAAAAGTTCTCTCTTAATCGGACTTTTCTCTCTGGTTCTTTCTTTCTGTTCCCGTACAAAAATGGCGAAATAAGACCAAGGAGACGATTAAAATGGGCAGTTGGGCGGTTTAGCCGACAGTTTTAACTGCCTTGTCTGATTTCCGACAATCGCTGTCTAGCCGACCAGCTCAACCGTCATGTCCGAATCCGACAACACTTGTCCGGATCCGACCATTGCTGTCCGAAAATACCGGTTTGCCTGGATTTTCATCGAACTGGCCGAACACTACTGAGTTCCACAAATTGAATGGCCTGGTCCAATAACCCGAGCGTAAGACCAACTGATGGAGCTTTGTTGGCTCAAAAACAGATCAGATCCTAGCTTTATTCGGGTACATGGTTCCGCTCCATCCACTACTAATCAGACTTCCGAACCAAGAACTCCCATCCACCCACGGTAAGTCCTTACAACTTTAGCCAGCTCTTTCTAGCATCATCAAACCCATTCAGTATGTTCCAACAGTCCGTCCAGTCAGTCCTCAGATCATCCTATCATCAATCTTCGGAACACGGTCGCTACAAGTTCTCCCCCACTTGGCTCAGAATCGTCCTCGAGTCTTTCTTCCTGAATCTTCCTTGGGTTTGTCAAACCACTTTGGAAACTCAGCTTTCATTCTCGCCTCTGGCTCCCAAGTCGTTTCTTCTTCTCCATCGCAGTCCCAAACGACTTGGATCATTTTGATATTCTTTCTGCATTCATGTTTGGTTTTCCTACCAATGATCCGGACTGGTCGTCCCTCCACTGTAAGGTTTTCTCTCAAGTCAGATGGTGGTTCTGAAACCACAATGTCTTGATTCCTTATGCATTTTCGCAGCAAGGATACATGGAACACGTTATGGAATTGAGCCATCGATGAAGGCAGTTCCAGTTTGTAAGCGACCTTTCCAATCCTTTCCAGGATCTTATACGGCCCCATGTATCTTGGACTCAGCTTGGTATTCTTTGAGGATCGGTCCTTGCCTTTGTAGGTGACGGTTTTGAGATATACCATGTCCCCTACTTCAAACTCAAGCTCTTTTCTGCGTCTGTCTGCATAACTCTTCTGTCTGTCCTGAGACTCTTTCATCTTCAGTTTCAAGACTCGGATTCTTTCAGTTGTCTCCTCCACAAAGTCTCGGCCAAATATGCTGCGCTCCCCCACTTGGGTCCAGCATAGCGGTGTCCTACACGGACGACCGTACAATGCCTCGTAAGGAGACATTCCAGTGCTTGCATGATAGTTGTTATTGTAGGAGAACTCGGCCAGATGCAAGTATTGATCCCATTTGTCTCCCCAATCCAGAACACAAGATCGCAGCAAGTCCTCAAGTGTTCGGATTGTCCATTCTGATTGTCCATCCGTTTGCGGATGATATGCTGTACTCATATGGACCTTGGTCCCCATCGACTTCTGCATCGCCCTCCAAAAGGCTGAATAAAACTTAGAGCCTCGGTCTGACACTATGCTTACCGGAACTCCATGAAGTCTGACGATCTGTTCCACATATAACTTGGCTAGCACTGCTGCATTGTCTGTCTTGTTGATTGCCAAGAAATGCGCAGATTTGGTCAATCTGTCCACTATCACCCAGATAGCGTCCTTGCCATTCCTCATTGGCAAGCCAGTCACGAAGTCCATCGTGATCATATCCCACTTCCATTCTGGAATGGGTAAACTCTGAAGTAGTCTGCTTGGAACTTGGTTTTCTGCCTTAACCATCTGGCAGATTGGGCACCCAGCTACCCATTTTGCAACATCATGCTTCATCCCAACCCAATGATAGTATCTCTTCAAGTCTCGGTACATCATGTTGGCTCCTGGATGTATCGAAAACTTTGACTGATGTGCTTCCTTTAGGATCTCATCCCGCAATCCTTTGTCGTTAGGAACACACACCCGATCATTAACCAAAATCGTCCCATTGTTTGAAGTCTGATACTCCGTCTTCTCATTCTTTGAAGCTTTGATCAGATCATCATCCTTTTCCTGAGCAAGGCGAACTCTGGACAACATGTCCGCCTGATCCGCTGCACCAAGACCCAACGGTTCCACTTCGTCGGTCAAGGCAGCTAATCGTAAGGTTCCCACCATGTGAACCAGTTCCTGCATGTCTTTCTCTGAAGCTGAAGCTACTCTCTTCCTGCTCAAGGCATCTGCGACTAGATTTGCCTTTCCCGGATGGTAGGCAATATCCAAGTCATAATCCGCAACCAGTTCCATCCACCGCCTCTGCCTAAGGTTCAGCTTTGGTTGAGTGAAGATATACTTCAAACTCTTATGATCCGTGAAGACTTGGACCTTGGCACCATAGAGGTAAGATCGCCATATCTTCAACGCAAACACGACAGCAGCCATTTCTAAGTCGTGTGTTGGATATTTTCCTTCGTGTTTCCTCAGTTGTCTAGACGCATACGCGATCACCTTGCCTTGTTGCATCAGAACACACCCAAGTCCAACTTTGGATGCATCTGCGTAGACCACATATGGCTCGTTGTCCATTGGAAGAGCCAATACTGGAGTAGTGGTCAACATCTCCTTGAGTTTGCTGAAACTCACTTCACAGTTTTCTGTCCACACAATTTGAACATCTTTCCCAGTCAACTTTGTCAACGGCTGAGCCATGCTAGAAAATCCCTTAACAAAACGGCGGTAGTATCCAGCCAGTCCGAGAAAACTCCTGATCCCCGTTGGGTTTCTTGGTCTTGACCAGTCCGCAATAGATTTGATCTTTTCTGGGTCGACGGACACTCCCTTGTCCGACACCACATGACCCAAGAAACCAATTTCTTTTTGCCAGAAACTGCATTTGCTAAGCTTGGCGTACAACTTATGTTCCCGCAGTTTATCCAAAACCATCCTCAAGTGTTGCACGTGCTATTTCTGATTCTTTGAGTAGATCAAGATGTCATCTATGAAGACAATAACGAATTCATCCAGGTAGTCTCTACAAACGTTATTCATCATCTTTATAAACGCTGCAGGGGCGTTGGTCAGTCCGAAGGGCATGACCACGAACTCGTAGTGACCATATCTTGATCTGAAAGCTGTCTTACGGATATCCTCCTCAGCAATCGGAATCTGATGGTATCCCGAAGCTAAATCAATCTTTGAGAAACAAGTAGCACCTCGGAGTTGGTCCAATAACTCATTTATCCTTGGGAGAGGGTACTTGTTCTTCACTGTGACTCTATTAATCCCCCTGTAGTCGATGCATAGTCTGAAGCTACCATCTTTCTTCTTCACGAACAAGACTGGTGCGCCCCAAGGCGAGCTGCTTGGTCGCACAAATCCTTTCTCCACCAACTCATCCAACTGTTTCTTCAGTTCCGACATTTCAGCCGGAGCCATCCGATACGGAGCTTTTGAGATGGGTGTTGTGCCCGGCTCAAGCTCAATCGTGAAAGATCAGAATGGTCTGGTGGTAATCCTGTCAAGGATTCGAACACGTCATCATACTCCTTTACAATCGAAATCCCTTCCAACTCAGCATCAGGTCCGACTTCCACAGTCGTGATTGAAGCCAGATAGGCCTCACACCCTTTTTCCAGCATTCGTTCTGCTTGAAGTGCTGAAATGATCAGACTCCCATTGGTCGGTCTGACCCATTGATAGACAAGCTTTCCATTTCCGATTTCAAACTGAACTAGGCCAAGATGACAATCAAGATGTGCCTTGTATTTACTCAGCCAATCCATTCAAAGGATCACATCGTATGATTTCACTGGGCAAATGACCAAGTCGGCTGGCATGTTCACTCCCCCGATCATCACAGAGACGTTTCGGATTTTTCCTGAAGTGTACATGATCTGACCACCAGCCGTCCGAACCGGTCTTACTTCTTCTTCTTCTTTCTGAAATTCTCCAATTCCAATCATCTCGGGTTGCACAAAGCAGTGAGATGCACCAGAATCAAACAGAACATGGGCTGCCACTCCACCCATGACTAAGGTCCCAGTGATCGGACGAGACCTGCTTGGGTCCGACGACTCATCACCAATGGTGTACACCCGCGGCATGATGGCCTGCCTCTTCGCAGCCGGCTGAGGCCCATCACTCGGACGCTTTCCAGCAGATTGTGCGTCCTTTGGACACTGATTCTTGAAGTGTCCAGTTTCACCGCAGTTGTAGCACACGCGTTACCCAGTACTCCTGTTCTGGCTCTTCGGCCTTTGGTCTTCTTCAGGACAATCCCGCACCTTATGATCCATACTTCCACAACGGTGACAAGCTCCTGTAGCAGCACGGCACACACCAGAATGCATCTTCCCACAAGTCGAACACGCACTGCGAGTGGTTGCATTCGGCTTGCTGGAAGAGCCAGACTTCACCACCTTTTGATTCTTCCCCGCATGCTTACCAGGATGGACATGCGCCACTGTGCCAAATACTTTGGCTTCCTCATTGATTCCCGCTTCTTGCTCCGCGTCCTTTTCCACCAGTTCGGCCACGGTATCATAGTTATGGATCTTACAACGGGTTCGGAGATCGACCCTAAGTCCGCGCATGAATTTATGGACCAAGGATATCTCAGGCTCTGCCTCACGCCCAGCATACTTCTTGAGGCTGTTGAACTCCACTTCATATTCCCTTACAGACATAGATCCCTGTTCCAGTCTGAGGAAGGCTCCCTCGAGTTGGTCAAATGCTTCCGGCGGAAAGTACTTCGCACGGAACTCGTCCTTAAAGTTGGCCCAGGTGCACTGATCCGCACCAATTCGGGCAGCAACACCGCGCCACCAGGTGTGCGCATCACCATCCAAGTAGTGGACAGCAATGTCCTTCTTGTAGGCAAGAGGACAACTGATCGACATAAAGTTCCGGCCTATCCTGTCAATCCATTGATCGGCTTCCACTAGTTTGGAACCACCCGAAAAGAAATTGGTTCCCAATTTCTGCAACGTGTGCATCTTCTCCATCTTGCACCACTTGCTCCGCCTCGTCCACAATAGGTGGAACCACTGGAGGTGCCGCCACAGCAGGCAGCCTTGCCAAGACTTGGTCCAACATAGCCAGCACAGCTTCCAATCCAACAGCTCCAGCAGCAGCACCAGCGGCTGCAGCATTGTTCAAATTTGCTGCATTCTGAGCAGCATTCCGAGCTTCTTCCGTACCAGCTTCATTCCTGGCCACGTTGCTCGCAGACCCCTCACCATTCTCATTCACAGTCCTTCTTGCGTTACGGATACTTTTTGCCATCTTCAATCAGGTCACAGGCAAGTTAGTCAAAACTAACTTGGGATCAGGACACGGAACACATAATTTACCACGAGACGTCAGGCTTGGAAGGATGGTTTGCCCCAATAACCCGCTATACTTTGATTGTCCTAGAACCAACTCCGCTCCGATACCACTTGAAGGGACCCGACCCATTTTTTCGTACCATCAGTACGAGTCTGGTTCGACTTCCTCGATCAGACTTGGGCCGTTTTACTATTTTTCTTTACTTAGAATTATTTCCGAATTTTAGTTCGTTTTCAGACAATCAAGCAAGCATAATAAGATTTGAATAGATTAATTGAGGTTCGAGTTAACAAGTGAGTTTGCTATAAGCTATTACAAGTTAAACTCGTCCTACATCTACCCAAATCCCCCATCCTTCCTTCCTGCCTTAGTCCCGCGGTCAAGCTATGCCTTTACCCTTACAGGCCTGGTCCTGATCTGCATCCAAAACAAGGAGGCATAAGCAACAGTTTGCTTAGTGATGCGGTCATCCCGTCTCACTCAGCCATGTAAAGCAATCGAGTCAATCAATCAGTAAACGGACATGCTTATCATCAGTCAGTTACTTAGCCGACCCAATTGTCCCAAGCCAACGCGCCATCAGATTCAGTCAAGCCCTAGCAGGCCATTACGGCTCTAGGCGCATGATCTGATCCAGATGCGTCGATGGAAGGAACCGACTGTTCGGACCAAGCCAGAACTTAGCAGATAATTCGAATTAGACAAGCAATCAGTACATAGAACATTCCTATCATTCAGACTACGATTCAGTACGATAGGCTACGGTCACGCACTCACCTTTGTCTTAGAGTCGATATGTTCTGTTTGATTCGGTCTCTTCTGACACCTCTTGAGCGGTTTCTGTGGGAACCAAAATTCGCACTGTTGATTTCCGTTTAAATAAGGAAACTAGGAAAACCCTAATTTCCCAGAGGACCCAGATATCTGCTAATTACCACACGTCAAACAATCAGAACACAAGAATAACAACGATAAAGTAAAAGAAATCGAAAAAGAGAGCAAAGAAGATCTTATTCCGAATTTGCGTATGAGCGTTTACAAGAAGGTATAAGCCTGGGCTCGAGAGCTGTCGGCGAGATTCCTAGTTCTAGTAACCCTAAGACGGCTAAATCTAATTGACTCGCAGCTCAAAATAACATAAACGGAAAATTACCTAAATTGCTCTAAGTGCTAAGTTTGCTCTGAAAAAAGTTCTCTCCCATGCTCCTCGCCTAGGACTCCTTATATACTAGCTCCAAGGTCGGTTTACGCTTTTATTCTTCTGCCCTTAAGCCGTCATAGCATAAAAATGGAGATATTCCATTTTTCCCGATCTTCACAATTATCTTCAAAACTTCTGTATTTATCCGCGGAAACTTGACATTTATCCTTCCTTGTGGACCAAGCGTAAACCGTGCTGCGGTTTACGGGCTTTAGGTTAAGAAATCGTAGGATGGGCCTCGAGTCGTGTTTTAGGTCCCTTTGGGCCGTCTTCCGACTCGACACGTTTACTACGATATCTTTTTGATAAGGAACGAACTTTCCGCGGTTTATAATCCGCGAAGTTTGATCGATGAGTTTCGATAGCGGAAAACATGGATTGAGCTTGCTACGGTCTTCGGGAGATAGCATTCGAAGGTTTGACGAGAATGCATGGATTGGTGGCGTATCGATGTTCGGAAGGGTTCAATCGCTACACAGCGACTGAACTTGGCTCGAGCCCAGTCGCTACGTAGCGACCGAGCGGGACGAGCGCTCGGTCGCTACGTAACGACCAAGCTTTGGCTTGAGCTCGGTCGCTGTGTAGCGACCGAGCGGGACGAACGCTCGGTCGCTACGTAGCGACCGAGCTTTGGCTTGAGCTCGGTCGCTACGTAGCAACCGAGCGGGACGAGCGCTTGGTCGCTACGTAGCGACTGAGCTTTGGCTTGAGCTCGGTCAATACATAGCGACCGAGCGGGACGATCACTCGGTTAATACGTAGCGACCGAGCGGGACGAACGCTTGGTCGCTACGTAGCGACCGAGCTTTGGCTTGAGCTCGGTCGCTGCGTAGCGACCGAGCGGGACGAACGCTCGGTCGCTACGTAGCAACCAAGCTTTGGCTTGAGCTCGGTCGCTACGTAGCGACCGAGCGGGACGATCACTCAGTCAATACGTAGCGACCGAGCTTTGGCTCGAGCTTGGTCGCTACGTAGCGACCGAGCTTTGGCTTGAGCTCGGTCGCTACCTAGCGACCGAGCTTTGGCTCGAGCTCGGTTGCTACGTAGCGACCGAGCGGGACGAGCGCTCGGTTGCTACGTAGTGACCGAGCCTTGTCCTGAGCTCGGTCGCTACGTAGCAACCGAGCGGGACGATCGCTCGGTCGCTACGTAGCGACCGAGCGGGACGAGTGCTCGGTCGCTACGTAGCGACCGAGCGGGACGAGCGCTCGGTTGCTACGTAGCGACCAAGCTTGGGCTCGAGCTCGGCCGCTACGTAGCGACCGAGCGGGATGGACGTTTGGTCACTGCGTAACGACCTGTTTCGAGCTTTCGTCGAACATCTCGATTCTTTCTTCCGTAAAGCTTTTTCGTAAGGAAGAATCTATTTCGAAAAGTACTCTTCGGAGAAATTCTTATTTTCTTCCTCGGACGTTTTGAATGTTATATTTGTCGTAACTGTTTTTGACCCCATCAGTTAGCCTCCCAGCCCGTTAGAGTTGTGACTCTAGCGGGCGGATAGATGACTTTGACAAGGTTAAGCGTATTGGACGATATTCACATTTTAAACTCCGCGGAAAAAAGTTGTCGAGACAATATTCCGAACACATACTTCTATAAGTAGTGAGCTCTTGTCATTCATTTTCTTCACACCTTCCCTTCTCCATTCCTTCAAAAACCTCTCTAGTTTCATAACTTTCCTTTCAACATGTCTTCCTCCCAAGGTGATAAGAGAGATTCCGACGTCGAGATGGGCGAGGCCACTTCTCCGGCTCTGGTTCTAACTTCTCCGGCTGAAGCGCCGGCTTGTGTTGCCAGTCATCTTTCTTTCCGAGAGAAACTAGTTCGTCGCCAAGCCGAGAAAGAACTAGCTCAATCTGGCTCCGAGTTTCCGTCTTCTTCCGCGCAGGTCGTTGCCCCGTGGCAGGGGACCGAGGTCATGGCTTTTCTTCCGCAAGCCCTACCTGCAGGATCTTCCATGACTCCGATCCTCGTCAACGACAAGGAGAAGGCCGCTGACTCTATGCCTCCTCCTCCAGCCAGGAAAGAAATAGTTCTGGCATTGCGTGCTCCTAGCGCTGTCCTGGCTACTCAGCCTAAGAGTCGGAAGAGGAAACTTGCCAAGAGTGGTGACGGGGAGACTTCGCAGCGAGGTGGATCGAGCCTAGCATCGGGACTTCGCGGAAAGGTTTGTCTCTTGTCTGAATTCTCGATCGTCTTTTGTGCATTCTTTTCTCGGACTTAGTCTTAAGAATTTTCACCGTTCGCAGTTCATATCGTTGATCGATGGGATGATCAGCGAGTGTGGTTCTGAGACCAGTCGCCTTTCCGGAGAGTTGGTGGAGCTTCAAGGCAGATGGTCTGAAACCGAGACCATGTTGACGGCTGTCAAGGACTCTCACTCTGCGAAAGTGTCGAAGCTCGAGGTCGCGATAGGAGAGCTTGAGAGGGACCTTGGGAAGACGGCGAGTTCTTTGCTTAAAGAAAAGAAGGCCAGGAAGGCCAAATCCTCGGAGGTGCGTCGACTCCAGCGTCAGATCGAGAGTGACACGGGACTAGCGAGCCGCGGGATCCAAGAGGCTACGGATGCCCTTCGTGCGGAGTTTCAAGCTCGCTTGGCGAAGATTTCTACTTCCCTGGGTTCCCTCGAGTGTATCCGGAGCAGGGACCTAGCTTTGGCGACGATTGAGGGCGGGATGGCCGTGGTTTGGTCGTTCCAAAGTGAGACTCCCCCGACCTTGGAGGCCGAAGAGGCCCGACTGTCCGGTTGCAAGGGAGATATGGCGGCCGAGGATGGAGATTTCAGTCTCATCCTGGCCGACCTGAAATCCGCGTGCTTCCTTCCGACGTGTTCAGAAGACCCAGAGGGGAAAGACCCGATGGTCGGAGAAAACGGATGTGGCGCGGCTCCAGGCTCGGACGAGGCAGCGGGTGAAGAGGGGGCGTGAGTTCTGAGGATGACTTGGGTTAGATCTCTTTCGAGAGATTTTTTTTTACGTTTTTATGTTTCGGCCTTGAATGGCCTTGTTTGTATTTCGGGACTGGCTGTGTGTGGCTTCGAATCCCTGCCGCTCCGCGGCTTTCTTTTTATGGTACGATAATCGGATGGCGTTTTTTTATGAGTTTGTGAATAGTTGGGAGGAAGGTGATGAGTTGTCGTCTCATATCCTTCTTTGATTGTGAAATGTTTCATTCGTGATCTGTTTCGAGAGTTCTTCCGCGAGATGTGAACTCTGCGGGGGTGCTGAAGTTGTCGAACATAAACATAGAGGCATGGTTTAAGAATCTCTTATCTTTCGATATCATGCCTTTGAGAAGTTAGAGACCAGTGCGCTGGGTTTAGGTCAAGACCTAGGTTTACTTTCGGTTTAAGGATTATGCGGTGACTAACCGGCTATCGTTTTTCCTGTCGCGATTTCTTCCTGATTCGTATCGATGTAAAGTCCGCGATAGGTTCTCGGCTTATACGACGTTTGATACGAATCGAGCATCTCTCCGGAGACCGGAAGTGCTAGACCAAAATTTCGGATTTCTTTTATAGCGCTATTATCCTTGTGTCGGATGTAAGAGAGTCATCTCCGTGAGATGGCTATGTCTGTTTAGGACGTTTGTGAGTTCGATGTGATCAGCATCGGACTTGGTGGTGCGTGCCGTTGTTTTGAATATTTTGCGCAAAATAAGTGTTAATGTGTGCATATATATGTCTTTTTTGTGACAGAGGTTTCGTTTGTTCGGAGGAAATAACATAGTAAAAGTCCATCTTCTGGACTGACAAAGCTCATGAGATCCTAAGTCAATCAACCAACCATCGGGTGGAGATGAACTGAGACCCGTTATCGGTTACGATCTCGTAAGGAACTCCATGCCTACAGATGATGTTTTTCCATTCGAAATTCTCGACTTGGACATCCTTTATACTTGCGTACGAGTCCGCCTCTACCCATTTTGAGAAAAAATCGGTAAGGACTAGAAGGAAACGCTTTTGCTTTGAATTATGCAGAGGTCCGACAATATCCATGGCCCAGCGCATAAAGGGGTAGGGCGATGTGATGGAGGAAAGAACTTCGGCCGGTTGTCGGATGGTTGGTGCATGCCTTTGGCATTTTTCGCATTTTCGTGCGAATTTCTCGCAATCTCCGATCATTGTTGGCCAATAGTATCCATGGCGTTTGATTTTCACGGTTAGTGATCTTCCGCCGGAATGGTTGCCACAGGAGCCGGAATGTATTTCCTCCATTACTTTTCTCGCCTTTTCTCCTTCCAGGCACGTCATGAGTGGTCCGGAGAATCTCCATTTGTAGATTTCGCCGTCCATTGTTACGTAGCGTGTGGCCTGTGTTCGGACCTTGCGAGCTGCCCATTTTTCGGCCGGCAGTTGCCCGTCGACAATGTAGTCTCGAATCGTCTGAAGCCATGGGGTATCACAGCCGTAATCAGATTGCTCCGATGGTGGCGGTATCGTAATTTCTTCTTCCTCGTCATCTTGACCCTCTATGAGATTGACGACGATTGGTGGTCCGATGCTCGGATGTTCGATGAACTCGACCAGAATCACCCTTTTGAGTCCTGGATCGGAACTTGATGCTAGGGCCGCGAGGGCGTCCGCCTGGACATTCTCGGAATGGGGGATTCGCGTAAGGGCAAAACAGTCGAAGTCTTGAGCTAGACCTTGGACCATTTTGAGGTACGCGTCCATCCTTTCGTCTCTGGCTTCATACTCTCTGCTGAATTGACTGGCCACTAACTGGGAGTCGCAGTAAGCGTGGAGATTACGTATTTTTAAGCCGTGAGCCAAACGTAGCCCTGCGATTAATGCTTCGTATTCGGCCTCGTTGTTTGAGGCATGGAATTCCAGCCTGAACGATTGTTTTAAGATCTCGCTCGTTGGAGATGTGAGACGGATTCCGATACCCGATACTTGCTTGGATGAGGATCCGTCGACGTGGAGGAGCCAGGTGGAATTTGGTTCCTCATTGGTTATTGTTGCCGTTGGAAGTTCGACCAAGAAGTCTGCGAGCACTTGTGATTTTGCGCTCGTCCTCGGTCGGTATTCGATGTCATACTCGCTCAACTCGACCGCCCACTTAGCCAGTCGGCCTGATTGACTTGGGCTATGCAAAATTGTCCGTAAGGGAAAAGTCGTGAGGATGACAATTGTGTGGGATTGGAAATATGGTCTTAGTTTTCGGGCCGATGTTACGACCGCGCATGCCAATTTTTCCATCAATGGATACCTAGATTCGGCATCCAGCAAGGTTTTGCTTATGTAGAAAATAGATTTCTGCTCCCCGCGTTCTTCCCTGATCAGGACTCCGCTTACGGCCGTTGCCGACACAACAATGTACAAGAATAAAGGCTCCCCTTCCACGGGTTTTGCGAGGACTGGAGGAGTAGCTAAATAACGCTTCAGCTGTTGGAAGGCATTTTCGCACTCTTCCGACCATTCGAATTTTTTATTTCCTCGCAGGACGTCGTAGAAGGGCAGGCACTTATCTGTTGATCGTGAAATAAATCGGTTAAGCGCGGCGATTCTGCCGGTCAGTATTTGGACTTCCCGCTTATTCTTTGGTGAAGCCATCTCGATTAGTGCGTTGATCTGTTTTGGATTTGCTTTGATGCCGCGGTATGTGACCAAGTAGCCGAGGAATTCCCCTGATGCCACGGCGAATCTACATTTTGTCGGGTTGAGCTTCATGTTATGGGAATTTAGTTGTGAAAAGCATTCTTCGAGATGTGACACGTGATCTCTTGCTTTGAGGGATTTGACGAGCATGTCGTCGATATAAACCTCCATCATTTTTCCGAGTTTTTTGGAGAACATTCGGTTCACGAGTCGTTGGTAAGTTGCACCAGCGTTTTTGAGGCCGAAGGGCATTACCTTATAGAAATAAGTTCCGCGATCGGTAATGAACGCAGTCTTCTCACGATCGTCGGGATTCATCCTAATTTGATTATAACCTGAGAAGGCATCCATGAAGGATAAGAATTTGTTGCCCGCTGTTGCGTCTACCAATCGATCGATATGTGGTAGAGAGAAGCTATCCTTTGGACATGCCTTGTTTAGGTCGGTAAAATCCACGCAAACTCGCCACTTCCCGTTCTTCTTTTTGACTACTACGGGGTTGGTGAGCCAGTCCGGGTATCTTACTTCTGTTATCGACCCAACTTTAAGCAATTTTTCGACCTCATCGTTTACTGCGGCAGCACGTTCGGGTCCTAGCTTCCATCATTTCTGTTTGACGGGTTTGAATGTTGGGTCGATATTCAGCTCGTGACATGTTATGTTAATGTCGATTCCTGGCATATCTTCCGCAGCCCATGCGAAAGTATTGAGGTTCTTTTTAAGACAGGTTATGAGTTCTGTCCTAAATGGCTCGCCGAGATTGGCTCCAATCTCGACGCAGCGTTCTGGGAAGTCTTCGTCGAGACAGATCGTTACCACGGGTTCGCATGTTGGCTCGCGTTTTTCATCTAGAGCTGCGATGCTGCGAGATTGCCAGAAGAATTCCGCTGAATCCTGACTTCGCGTATCTTTGCTGGAGGTCTTTTTCTCCACTTTTCTAGGAGTGATTTCGAGGATCGGTCTCTTTCGTTTTAGTTCCGCGGCGAAACAAACCTGTGAAACTCTCGCATTTCCCCAAATTATCTCCACTCCGTTAGGGGTCGGGAACTTGAGGCAAAGATGGTAGGTTGATGGCATTGCGCGCATGGTGTTCAGCCATGGCGTTCCCATGATAACGTTGTAAGATGCGGGACGGTCAACGACTAGAAATTCTGTGACGTTCGTCACGGTTCCGGCTTTGACAGCAAGACTAATCGATCCATAGGCCATGGTCGTTTCCCCCGAAAGTCCTAGCAGTGGGCTTGGGCATTTCGTGACTTCGGATTGATTGATCCCCATCTTTTCAAGAGTGTCTTTGAAGATGATATCGGGCGAGCCTCCGGTATCGATTAGCACTCTAGCGACGTCGACATCTCGAATCGTCAACTCGATAACAAGGAGATCGTTTCGAGGTTTGGCTCTATCGATCGTTGCTCCCCCCTTGAATGAGATGACGTTCGCACACGTCGAATCTTGCATACCGTTCCTGATCGTTGAGTGGCTTTTGCGGGTTAGATTGATCCGTAAGCCCCCCTCCTTCTAGCGCCAAACTGTGGAACCGAAATTCGCACTGTCGATTTCCATTTAAATAAGGAAACTAGGAAAACCCTAATTTCCCAGAGGACCCGGATATCTGCTAATTACCACACGTCAAGCAATCAGAACACGAGAATAACAACGATAAAGTATAAGAAATAAAAAAAAGAGCAAAGAAGATCTTGTTCCGAATTTGCGTATGAGCGTTTACAACAAGGTATAAGCCTGGGCTCGAGACCTATCGGCGAGATTCCTAGTTCTAGTAACCCTAAGACGGCTAAACCTAATTGAGTCGCAGCTCGAAATAACAAAAACGGAAAATTGCCTAAATTGCTCTAAGTGCTAAGTTTGCTCTGAAAAAAGTTCTCTCCCATGCTCCTCGCCTAGGACTCCTTATATACTAGCTCCAAGGTCGGTTTACGCTTTTACTCTTCTGCCCTTAAGCCTTCATAGCATAAAAATGGAGACCGAACCTTGGCCTGAGCTCGGTCGCTACGTAGCGACCGAGCGATGCGGGACGAGCGCTCGGTCGCTACGTAGAGACCGAGTGGGACTAGTGCTCGGTCGCTACGTAGCGACCGAGCGGGACGGACGTTTGGTCGCTGCATAACGACCTGTTTCGAGCTTTCGTCGGACATCTCGATTCTTTCTTCCGTAAAGCTTTTTCGTAAGGAAGAATCTATTTCGAAAAGTACTCTTCGGAGAAATTCTTATTTTCTTCCTCGGACGTTTTGAATGTTAAATTTGTCGTAACCGTTTTTGACCCCAACAGTTTCCGTCGGATCTTCGAACGTTCAGACAGTCGGAATCACCCCACAGACGATCGTTCTTGACTCGGACTTGATAAATCCAGCCAAATATCAAAAGTTCTCTCTTTATCGGACTTTTCTCTCTCTGAGTTTCTCTCTGGTTCTTTCTTTCTGTTCCCGTACAGAAATGGCGAAATAAGACCAAGGAGACGATTAAAATGGGCAGTTGGGCGGTTTAGGCCCGAGAAACTGCAAAGATAACCGTTCCCGCTTATTTTACATGCGACTCTTCATCCGTAACCGCCACCCCGCGCTCCAAAGCATGCCAGCGCGAGTTTTTCCCCTTTTCGGACTTTAACTGTTCCCGCCAGTTTTACTTAGACAAAGCTCGAGCTAAAGCTGACTGAAGCAGTCGACAACTCTAACCGCCTTGTCCGAATCAGACTAATACTACTGAATCAGCTCGTCTCAGCTTAGCCGACAGTTTTAACTGCCTTGTCTGATTTCCGACAATCGCTGTCTAGCCGACCAGCTCAACCGTCATGTCCGAATCCGACAACACTTGTCCGGATCCGACCATTGCTGTCCGAAAATACCGCTTTGCCTGGATTTTCATCGAACTGGCCGAACACTACTGAGTTCCGCAAATCGAACGGCCTGGTCCAATAACCCGAGCGTAAGACCGACTTATGGAGCTTTGTTGGCTCAAAAACAGATCAGATCCTAGCTTTATTCGGGTACATGGTTCCGCTCCATCCACTACTAATCAGACTTCCGAACCAAGAACTCCCATCCACCCACGGTAAGTCCTTACAACTTTGGCCAGCTCTTTCTAGCATCATCAAACCCATTCAGTACATTCCAACAGTCCGGCCAGTCAGTCCTCAGATCATCCTATCACCGATCTTCGGAACACGGTCGCTACACTCTTCCCGTTGCTCTGATGATTCATGATAACTCGACGGATCGCATGGCCTTAGTGCTGGCGACACATCATCAAATTTCTGCCCTATCAACTTTCGATGGTAGGATAGTGGCCTACCATGGTGGTACCGGGTGATGGAGAATTAGGGTTTGATTCCGGAGAGGGAGCCTGAGAAACGGCTACCACATCCAAGGAAGGCAGCACACGCGCAAATTACCCAATCCTGACACGGGGAGGTAGTGACAATAAATAACAATAACGGGCTCTTTGAGTCTGGTAATTGGAATGAGTACAATCTAAAACCCTTAACAAAGATCCATTAGAGGGCAAGTCTGGTGCCAGCAGCCGCGGTAATTCCATCTCCAATAGCGTATATTTAAGTTGTTGTAGTTAAAAAGCTCGTAGTTGAACCTCGGGATGGGTCGCCCGGTCCACCGTCGGTGAGCACCGGTCGGCTTGTCTCTTCTGTCGGCGATATGCTCCTGGCTTTAACTAGCCGGATCGTGCCTCCGGCGCTGTTACTTTGATGAAATTAGAGTGCTCAATGCAAGCCTACGATCTGTATACATTAGCATGGGATAACATCATAGGATTTCGATCCTATTGTGTTGGCCTTCGGGATCGGAGTAATGATTAACAGGGACAGTCGGTGTAACACCCCCGAACCGTCCTAAGCATAGGTCGACCCACCGACCAACAATCAAACAAGAACATGACCGACGGACGACCCACACCAAGGGTTGGAGATGAAAGGCCAACCGGCCAGCCAACAATCAAACAAGAACATGACTGACCGTCCAACCCAACACCATGGTCCGGAAGCGCTACGTGACGGGCTAGGGACAATCCGGTCAGAGTCACCAACTTTACTCCATGACCTAGACCAGTTCATCCACTAACTCGTCCCGCTGCGTCAAGGCATAAGGCTTTGCAACCCGTACCTAGAGTTAGTGTTTTCCGTTAGATCAAGGCCTAAGGCTTTTCAACCCGTACCTCGACCTAACGTTGTGTTAGACCGGACTAGTCAAATATCAGAGTACTCATGAAGCGCATATAAAACAATTACTTTTATTGATTCAAGAATATTCATACATTGAATAATTCAAGACTGGGCCCGGTCTAATGCCAAATCGAGTCAACATAACACAATTCACAATACCGTTTACAAAAGGCATGAAAATCTACACCGGTGGTCCTAGAGTCCAGCACGAAGCTATCCGATCATCCTTACCTAAAGCGACCTTCAAAAAGGACAACGGAGTTGGATGAGTAATCTAGTATTACTCAGTGAGCTGGCGGCCTCTACCCGCAACCTAGACTCTACCCAAACAACCCAAAATAACAATCAATCTAGCCCTAGCATGCAATAAAAGCTAAGGCTAAGCAAACCGTTACTAAGTTAGACTTGGCCTCCCGCCATGATCTAGCTTCAAGCAACGGGAACCTGCATTAAAACAAGTCAACAAGCAATCCCTAGTTAACCATATATACACCTGAGTTCAATACTGATGTAGTGTTAGACACTTAGACTATACAAGTATCATTAATCGATCGACCAACAATCACACAAGAACATGATCGGCCAACCAATGATACCGCATAGCTTTAATATCCACCACCCTTCACAAGCAATCACTCAAACACATACAGGCCAACGTCAGGCCTACACTAACGAAATACACATCAAGCCTAATCCGGTACCTAAACCAGACTTAGACTTAACGTCAGAACCTGCAAGCAAATCAATCAACCACAAACACAATCACAATAATAAGACTATGAGTAACTACGACTCGATCTAACTTGTAACACCGTATATCAGTGCTACACTGACTCGAGGGTTCCATAACCCTCTACGACACACTAAGACAACACTCTAACCTGGGCCCTGGTTACTTCATGTTCCTCCTCTCTATCGGCAATATCCTATCTCCCTACCACAAAGGCCAGAAGAAGGAACTTTCAACCGACCGCGGCCCACAGTCATTCGGGTCACCGCGCGACAGCCCACAGTCCTTCGGGTCACTGCCACATTACACCGTCGTGTAATACTCAGCCATAGTACATGACACCGTTCGTCTGAGTCTTCCCGATCCAGCGAATAAGGGGTTTCCTTGAACCCGCTGGGTACGAGGCCGAGGAAACACTAATCACCCCTACACAAGCCTAGTATGGGTGGGATTCGCACATACTATCGACACACTCACAACAAAACAAACTCAATCTAGAACCTAACCTAAAGCCAAAGTTCCAGATCCTAACTAGACACTCGACTCCACAAGACTAACCATAGTACCAGTAGTTCGGCCTATATGGCCTAAGACCCTTAGTGCTAACTACTAAACAACTAAGCAATAATAATCAATACTAATCAATTAAATCAAACCGTTATCCAGATAGTCCAGCCTCCTGCTATGAAACTATCCTTAAAGATAACGGGAACCTGCACTTAAACAAATCAACACACAAGAATAGAAAACATGATGCATCCTAGCCTTAGTCCTAATCAGGTTATTAATTCAGTCTTAATTCCTTTCATCTCAGCTTAGGCCTTTCTAAACTGAGTCTGGTTCCATAAATAAAATAACCCTAAGGACTCTACCATGCAATAATGTGATCATTCTAATCTATATGCAACTCGATCTACCCTAAATTTCAAGTGGAATTCACACAAGACCAACTCACAGTGTTCTAGGCGAGAAGCAGCTGGTTGATCGGAGAGGACTTGGCCAAAACCCCATGGACGACTTGACTGGACTGGACTGATCTTGACTTGGACGTAACCTCGGCTTGACCATGAAGAAACTGAAAGGCCTCGACAGGCTGATCTGGACTCGGACAGAACCTCCATTAGCTTCTGGATAGTTCTTCGACTTCCTGGCAGAGCATCGAGCAGAACATCGAGTGATCTGAACCCATGGATCTGAACTAACTCCGGACAGCACCTCCACTTGATTGTAGGAGAATATGACTGGCTTGGACGAATTGATATGGACAGGGCTTCCGCCTCACAATCGTATAGAATCATCGATTGGACGGAACTGGCCTTCTCGGTCTTCAGAATCGATCAAACTCTAGATCGAACACTTTCCTTCTCTCTCTCTATTGATTCCCATCTGAGCTGATCTTCATTTGATTGGCCTTCAGTTGGACAGAACCTTCCCAAGGCGCTGACTCGAAATCAATAGAGAACTGATCTCGAAAACTCTCTAAAACTCTCGAAATAGCTCAGAATCACTTGCTTTCTTTTTCTACTTTTCTCTCACGTTTTTAACTTGGTTTGCACTGGTCTGGATGTGAAGAAATGAGCAGGGGTCGTGGGCTATTTATAGAAGACAGCAGCCAATCAGATTCAGGTTGGTGGCCGCCCGTGTGTCGCTCCGCATGGCTCCGGACGCATGCACGGCGGCACCTCGTGCTCCACATGGCTGGCTGCATGTCCAGGACACATGCAGGATGCCACCACTCCTCCCAGATGTCAGGCTGAATGACTGGAGCTCATGCAAGGCGCCACACATCCTCACACATGTCGATCAGAAGCATCACATCAATACTCTTACTCCAGCAACGTGACTATCCATACTAGTGTTCGGCCATCGAACCATCGTCATGAAACATGATCCGACCACTAGACTTGATAAGCCATCATCCACTTAGCATGTACTGATATAACCGGCCTTCCATTGCCATCATGTGGGTCTACGCCCTACATGATGCATATGGCGCCTATCTTACTCACCAACCAAAGGTTGATCGTAAGATATCCCACTTAGCCTTTGCGGCCAGAACTTTCATCCATTGACCATGGATTATGGTTCATACATCAATCATGTTGTACGGATTGCACTAGCCTTAAGGCCTTCGCTATTTCCTTACACTCATGTATTGACCTGTAGAACAACCTATTGCCATCATGTGGGTCCACACCCAACATAATGCATTTGGTGTCCTTGTGACCATTGAACCACTCGTACCCTTTTCGGTCCTGTTCCGTTCGTACCCTTTCAGTCCCAACCCGTTTGTACCCTTTCGGTCACGAACCGTTCACATCCGATGGATCATGATACGTTCGTACCTCTTGGATCACGACACGTTCGTACCTCTTGGATCACGACATGATCTTTGGCAGCACGCAACCTTGGATCACGATGCACCCTTTGATACTTGCAACCATTGGTATCTCGTACCTTTTGGTTACTTGCATCCTTTGGTATCTCACAACCTTTGGTAACTCATGACCCTTGGCAACACGCAACCTTTGGTGACTAGTACCCTTTTGATCCAACCTATCCGCTATGGTTAGCAATCAACGTAAGCAACCATGACCCCATGGTCTATGACGTGGTAATATGGTTACCTATCACGTTACATAGAGAGACAGAGATAGAACCATCACAGCCGTTATAGCCCTTACCAATTGGTCAGTCGGTCTCTCGACTAACCACCCTTGGTCCTTGGTGCCTATTTCCGTCCAGGAATAGGTCTTCCTATTGGTCTTTGTGACTTATAAAAGCCACGGCCTCATATGGCTAAAGCCATATGCACCATGAACCGGATAGTGCCCATATGGTTTTGATCCCGGATTCTGCCCTTCCGGCTTGGATCCTCGTTTCTCATTGGGGGATCCCTTTGTTTAGGACGTGTGTCCTTTGTCTCAGACAGAATGAGACTGAATGATAATCCCTGGAAGTCCTCCCCTTTATATAGAGAACCAAAGGTCATGTGCGAAGAGTCACATCCCTTCGAAGCATCTTTTTGGGACAGAAGTTGGCCATCGATTACAATCAATGGTCCAGATCGTACCTGTTCAGAAATAGAAGATTCCACAACCTTATAGGCACGTCCAACCCAAGCCAAGACCTGGTAACCAAGCCCACGGCCTGCCCACAAGAGCCCAACGACTCATGGACTACATGGCCGGACCTCATGGCCCGCCACTGACCCAAACCCGGACCATCGGCCCAAAACTCGAACAGTCCGTTGAGCTGAGATGACCTGACTCCCAGCTGCCTCAGCTGAGTGAGCTAGTAGTCCAGCTAGTTGAGCTGATTTAACTTGGAACGAGCTAGGGTGAGCTTGACCGAGCTACGTCTAGCTGATCGAGCTTCTTGTAAGCATCGCCCAGCTTCTGTACAGCTTATCCTAGCTGGCTTCTTTTTCTTATAAGGTTAAGTCTCAGCATCCTGACGTCCTTAACCTTCTATCCTGGCCATGGAACGCTAGCCTTTAAGGTCTTAAGACCTGCTGGTACGTTTCCCTCGAACCATGGCTGTCCCGACAATCCTATCCAGGATTGGGGGCGTGACAGGTGG